>NW_011495048.1:9139041-9152088 GCF_000754665.1 Bison bison bison
CTTCCTGACCTGCATACAAATTTCTCAAGAGGCAGATCAGGTGTTCTGGTATTTCCATCTCTTTCAGAATTTTCCACAGTTTATTGTGATGCACACATCAAAGGCTTTGGCATAGTCAATAAAGCAGAAATAGATGTTTTTCTGGAACTCTCTTGCTTTTTCTGTGATCCAGCAGATGTTGGCAATTTGATCTCTGGTTCCTCTTCCTTTTCTAAAACCAGCTTGAACATCAGGAAGTTCATGGTTCACATATTGCTGAAGCCTGGCTTGGAGAATTTTGAGCATTACTTTACTAGTGTGTGAGATGAGTGCAATTGTGCGGTAGTTTGAGCATTCTTTGACATTGCCTTTCTTTGGGATTGGAATGCAAACTGACCTTTTCCAGTCCTGTGGCCACTGCTGAGTTTTCCAAATTTGCTGGCATATTGAGTGCTGCACTTTCACAGCATCATCTTTTAGGATTTGGAATAGCTCAACTGGAATTACATCACCTCCACTAGCTTTGTTCGTAGTGATGATTTCTAAGGCCCACTTGACTTCACATTCCAGGATATCTGGCTGTAGGTCAGGGTTCAAACCATCATGATTATCTGGGTTGTGAAGATCTTTTTTGTACAGTTCTGTGTATTCTTGCCACCTCTTCTTAATATCTTCTGCTTCTGTTGTTGTTCACTCCTGCCACCTCCTGTTTGACCACATCCAATTTATCCTGATTCTTGGAACTAACATTATAGCATTGAACTTTACTTCCACCACCAGACACATCCACAGCTGACCATTATTTGTACTTTGGCCCAGCTGCTTCATTCTTTTTGGACCTAGAGGTAATTGCCCTCTGCTCTTCCCCAGTAGCATACTGGACATCTACTGATCTTGGGGGCTCATCTTTGCTGTTATATTGTTTTGCCCCTTCATTCTGTTCATGGGGTTCTTGTGGCAAGAAAACTGCAGTAGGTTGCCATTTCCTCCCCTAGTGTACCACATTTTGTCAGAACTCTTCATTATGACCCATTTGTCTTAGGTCACCCTGCACAACATGGCTCATAGCTTCACTGAGTTATGCAGACCTCTTCACCACAACAAGACTGTGATCCATGAAGGGGTATCAACATAATAAAGGACATATATGACAAGCCACAGCTAACATCATTCTCAATGGTGAAAAGCTGAAAATATTTCCTCTAATACCAGGAGGAAGGCAAGATGTCCACTTTTACTTCTTTTCCAATTTGGACTCACTTTTATTAAATATAGTTTTGGAAGTCTTAACCATGCAATTGAAGAAGAAAGAAAAGGAATCCAAATTGGAAAAGAAGTAAAAGTATCAATGTCTGCAGATGACATACTGCACGTAAAAGATCCTAAAGACACTACCAGAAAAGTAATACTAGAGCTTATCAATGAATTCAGTAAAGTTTCAGGAAAGAAGTTTAATACACAGAAACCTGTTACATTTCTATACATTAACAATGAAAGCTCCAAAAGAGAAATTTAAGACAATCCCATTTGCCAGCACTCCAAAAAAGAATAAAATACCAAGGAATAAACCTACCTAAGGAGACAAAAGAACTGTACTCCAAAACTGTAAGATGCGGATTAAAAAAATTGCTGATGACACAAACAGATGATGAGATATACTGTGTTCTTGGATTGGAAGAAGCAATATTGTCAAAATGACTATACTGTCTAAGGCAATCTACAGATTCAATGAAATCCCTATCAAATTACCAATGGAATTTTTCACAGGACTAGAATAAAAAAATTTTTAAATATGTGTGAAACACAAAAGACTTCAAAGAGCCAAAGCAATCCTGAGAAAAAAAAGAGAGCTGGAGGAAACAAGCTCCCCGACATCAGACTATACCACAAAGTTACAGTACTCAAAACAGTATAGTATGGGCACAAAAACAGAAATGTAGATCAACGGAATAGGATAGACAGTCCAGAAATAAATTCACAGACCTGTGGTCAATTAATATACAACAAAGGAAGCAAGATTTATACAATGAGAAAAGACAGTCTCTTCAATAAGTGGTGCTGGGAAAACTGGACAGCTACATATAAAGAATGAAACTAGAACATTCTCTAACACCATGCACAAAAATAATGTAAAAATGGATTAAAGACCTAAAGGAAAGACCATACACAATAAAACTGTTAGCGGAAAACATAGGCAAAACACTCTTTGATATAAACCTCAGCAATATCTTTTTGGATCCACCTCTTAGAGTAATGAAAATAAAAACAAAAATAAACAAATGGGGGTACTTCCTTCTTGGTCCAGTGGTTAGGATTTCACCTGCCAATGCAGGGGATGCAGGTTCAATTCCAGGTAAGGGAGCCAAGTTCCCACACACCTCATGGCGGAAAAGAAAAAAACCATAAACAGCAAAAAAAAAAAAAAAAATGTTAACAAAAGCATTTGCACAGCAAAGGGAACCATAAACAAAACAAAAAGACAACACACAGAATGGGAGAAAATATTTGCAACATACAGATAGTTCATGCACCTAAATATCAAAAAAGCAAACAACCTAATCAAAAAATGATTAAAAAGGGCTTCTCTGGTGGCTCAGTGGTAAAGAATCTGCCTGTCTCAATGCAGGAGACATGGGTTCGATCACTGATCTGGGAAGATCTCACATGCCAAGGAGTAACTAAGCCCATGTGCCACAACTACTGAGCCTGTGCTCTAGAGCCTGGAAGCTACAACTACTGAAGCCCATACATCCTAGATCTTGTGCTCTCCATCAAGAAAAGCCACAAAAGTGAGAAGCCTATCACTGCAGCCAGAAAGTAGCCCTTAGAAGCAGCACAGCCAACAATAAATAAAATTATATATTAAAAGTAGTTTTTACATGGGCAAAAGATCTTAATAGATATTTCTCCAAAGAAGACATACAGATGGGCAAAAAGCACATGAAAAGATGCTCAACGCCACTACTTATTACATAAATGAAATTAAAAATTGCAACGAAGTATCACTTCTCATCAGTCAGAATGGTCAGCATCAGAAAGTCTAGAAATGGTAAATGCTGCAGAGGATGTCAAGAAACGGGAACCCTCCTACACTGTGGATAGGAATGCAAATTGGTACAACCAACATGGATAATAAGTATGGAGCACTGTATGGACGTTCCTTTAAAAAAGTAAATATAGAATTACAAGTGATCCAGCAGTTCCACTCCTGGGCATACATCCAGAGAAAACCATAATTTAAAAAGGTTAATGCCCAAGCATCCAAAGGCCAATGTTCACTGCAACATGGTTTACAATAGCCAAGAAGTGAAAGTGAAAGTCACCCAGTCATGTCAGACTCTTTGCTACCATATGGACTATACAGTCCATGGAATTCTCCAGGATAGAATACCAGAGCGCGTAGCTTTTCCCAAATATTATATGATATCACTTATATGTGGAGTTTAAAAAAAATTATACAAATGAACTTCCCTAGTATACAGAAACAGACTCACAGAATTAGAAAATAAACTTCTCCAAAGGAGAAATGTGTGTGGGGGAAGGGCTAAAGTAGCACTTTAGGATTAACATGTATATATACTACTACTCATCTCACACACTAGCAAAGTAATACTCAAAATTCTCCAACCCAGGCTTCAACAGTACATGAACTGTGAACTTCCAGATGTTCAATCTGGGTTTAGAAAAGGCAGAGGAACCAGAGAAAAAATTGCCAACGTCTGTTGGATCATCGAAAAACCAAGAGAATACCAGAAAAACATCTACTTCTGCTTTACTGATTATGCCAAAGCCTTTGACTGTGTTGATCACAACAAACGAAAATTCTTAGAGATGGGAATACCAGACCATCTTACCTGCCTCCTGAGAAATCTGTATGCAGGTCAAGAACCAGACATGGGACAATAGACTGGTTGCAAATTGAGAAAGGAGTACGTCAAGGCTGTATAATGTCACCCTGCTCATTTAACTTATATGCAGAGTACATCGTGCGAAATGCCAGGCTGAATGAAGCACAAGCTGGAATCAAGATTACTGGGAGAAATATCAATGAACTCAGATAAACAGATGACACTACCCTTATGGGAGAAAGTGAGAAGAACAAAAGACCCTCTTAATGAAAGTGAAAGAGAAGAGTGAAAAAGTTTGCTTAAAACTCATCATTCAGAAAACAAAGATCATGGCATCTGGCCCATCACCTCACAGCAAATAGATGGGGAAACAATGGAAACAGTGACAGACTTTTTTTTGAGCTCCAAAATCACTGCAGATGGTGACTGCAGCCATGAAATTAAAAGACGCTTGCTCCTTGGAAGAAAAGCTATGACCAACCTAGACAGCATATTAAAAAGCAGAGATGTTACTTTGCTGACAAAGGTCTGTCTAGTCAAAGCAGTGGTTTTTCCAGTAGTCACGTATGGATGTGAGAGTTGGACTATAAAGAAAGCTGAGCATGGAAGAATTGATGCTTTTGAACTGTGGTGTTGGAGAAAACTCTTGAGAGTCCTTTTGACTGCAAGGAGATCCAACCAGTCCATCCTAAAGGCAATGAGTCCTGAAAATTCATTAGAAGGACTAATGCTGAAGCTGAAACTCCAATACTTTGGCCACCTGATGTGAAGAGCTGACTCCTTGGAAAAGACCCTGATGCTGGGAAAGACTGAAGGCGGGAGGAGAAGGGGACAACAGAGGATGAGATGGTTGATGACGTCACCGACTCAATAGACATGAGTTAGAGCAAACTCTGGAAGTTGGTGGTGGACAGAGAGGCATGGTGTACTTCAGGCCATGGGGTACAGACATGACTGTGAGACTGAACTGATACTACTACATATAAAATAATTAACTGGGATCTACTCTATAGCGCAGGGAATTTTGCTCAATATTCTGCATGGGTAAAGAATGTGAAAAAGAATGGATATATAAATCAATCTCTTTGTGCTACACCTGAAACTAACACAACATTGTAAATCAATATACAATAAAAATTAAATTTTAAAGTCTACAAATAATAAATGATGGAGAGGGTTTGAACAAGGAACCCTCCAACACTGTTGGTGGTAATCTAAACTGGTGCAGCCACTATTAGAACAGTGGGCGGATTCCTCAAAAAACTAAAACAGAGCTACCATATGATCCTGTGATCCTATAATCCCACTCCTGGGCATATGCTCAGACAAAACTCTGACTAAAAAATACACGCACCCCAGTGTTCATGGTGGGACTTTTTATAATAGCCAAGACATGAAACCTAAATGTCCATCGACATAGTAATGGTTAAAGTAGATGTGGTATATATACACAATGGAATATTATTCAGTTAGTGAAGAGTGAGTTAATGCCATTTGCAGCAACATGGATGAACCTTGAGATTATCATACTAGGTGAAGTCAGACAAAGAAATACAAATAACATGTGCTATCACTTAAATGTGGAATCTAAAATAGATTCAAATGGAATTTACACAACGGAAACCGACTCACATAGAAAACAAACTTATGGTTACCAGAGGGGAAAGGAGGTGGGAGAGGAATTAATTAGGAGTTTGGGATTAGTAGATACAAACTTCTATGTATGAAACAAATAAATAGCAAGGTCCTATTGTATAGCACAGGGAATTATATTCAATATATTGTAATGAACTATAATGGAAAAGAACATGATAAAGAATATACATATATGTATATATATTGTTGTTTAGTCACTAAGTTGTGTCCGACTCTTTGCTACCCCATGGACTGTAGCCCACCAGGCTCCTCTGTCCATGGGATTTCCCAGGCAAGAATACTGGAGTAGGTTGCCACTTCCTTCTCCAGGGATCTTTCCAATTCAGGGATCAAACCTACATCTCCGCATTGGCAGGCAGATTCTTTACCACTGAGCCACTATGGAGGCCCCATGTACATACGTATGTTATCTATCCTGAATCATTTTGTTTTACACCAGAAAATAATACAACATTGTAAATAAACTATATGCCAATTAAAAAAAAAAAAAAAAACAATTCCAGGGTCACTTCATTAAAGTTGTAGGCTCTCCCAGATCACATTCAGAAAACAGACTAGATCCCAGCCATTCTTTTCCAAAAGGCCAAAATTGGGAATTCATGGGATAAGGAATTCACTCTTGTTAACACTGTATACTTCCCTTTTGCACATTCTCCATCTCTAACAGCTGTAACTGAACCACCCCTCCCCAGTTTCTGGTAGGTGTTGGTTTAAGGTTTACACAGTGAGCAGATGAGTGCTACTCTGCATCTTCTTTAGGGGTCTAAGCCTCCCATAAAGTATGTTGAAATAGGTACAGCTCTGCTCCATGTGGGCCCTAAATTAGACTCCTGCTTTTTTTAAGGATCGATGCTTTTGAACTGTGGTGTTGGAGAAGACTCTTGAGAGTCCCTTGTACTGCAAGGAGGTCCAACCAGTCCATCCGAAAGGAGATCAGTCCTGGGTGTTCACTGGAAGGAATGATGCTGAAGCTGAAACTCTAATACTTTGGCCACCTGATGTGAAGAGCTGACTCATTTGAAAAGACTGATGCTGGGAAAGATTGAGGGCAGGAAAGAAAGGGACGACAGAGGATGAGATGGTGGATGGCACCACCAAATCTATGGACATGAATTTGGGTAAACTCGAGGAGTTGGTGATGGACAGGGAGGCCTGGCGTGCTGCAGTCCATGGGGTTGCAAGGAGTTGGACATGACTGAACAACTGAACTGATGTAAGGCTTTGGAAGTCTGGCAATTCCCAGGCACTATTGAGGCAGATGCTTTTGAACTGTGGTGTTGGAGAAGACTCTTGAGAGTTCCTTGGACTGCAGGGAGATCCAACCAGTCCATTCTGAAGGAGATCAGCCCTGGGATTTCTTTGGAAGGAATGATGCTAAAGCTGAAACTCCAGTACTTTGGCCACCTCATGCGAAGAGTTGACTCACTGGAAAAGACTTTGATGCTGGGAGGGATTGGGGGCAGGAGGAGAAGGGGACGACAGAGGATGAGATGGCTAGATGGCATCACTGACTCGATGGCCGTGAATCTGGGTGAACTCCGGGAGTTGGTGGTGGACAGGGAAGCCTGGCGTGCTGCGATTCATGGGGTTGCAAAGAGTCAGACACAACTGAGCAACTGAACTGAACTGACTGAGGCAGAATAAAGCAATTTAAAGTTTCTGTTACACTCCTTTTACCTTCAAAAATTCAAATAGCTGTTTTGTATGCTTTAGACATTTCTTTCCTTCCCTGTTTTCTAGCCCAAAATTTGGTTATACAATAAAATACTGTTTTGAAATAATAAAATATGCTGAATATCTTATCTATTTAGGTTAGAGACATGTTGGAGCAATGTTAAGTATTTAACACTTTCCTGTACTTCCTATTTCTTATCTTAAAGATGAAAACAATATAATCTCTTCCAACCTATTTTATGTTGAAATTTTGTGATATTTTATATTGAAATTATGTGATAAGTTAACATGGCAATAAATGTGCTTTGGATTAATATGCCATTTTTTCAATGTTAGTGAATAATTTTTAAAAATATCAAAACTTGACAGCAGACTACATAGAAACTGAGAACATGTTTAATTTGTCATGGGATGAATAAATCTGGGAATCATATAAAGTTGTACTCAAAAATACAGGTGCCAAAAGTTTGAACACCATGCAATGTTCTGGTTTAATCTGATTTACTAGCAAAGAGGAGAGGAGACTGGAAGCAGTGTCTCCTACAGCAGAAAGCACAAAACCTCTCCTAAGTTCTGAATTTTTAAAAATGTTTCTTATGTTTTGTGTCCTAAGCAAATTTCTGTTAAAAACCTAATTCCCAACATGAAAGTATCAGGACCATTAGGTGGGCCCTTTGGATGATGTAGAGCCCTCTTGAGTGGAATTCATGTCCTCATAACAGAGGCCTAGAGAGAGCCTTCACCTCTTCAAACCTGTGAGGACACAGAGGTGGGTGCTGGCTGTGAACCAGGATGAGGGTCCTCACCAGAACATGGCCATGCTAGTGCCTCGACCTGAGACCTCCAGACGATAGAAAATAAACTCCTGTTGTTTATGAGCCACTCAGTCCATGATATTTGTTATAATACCGTTTAAAAGTATCAGCACTAACACTGAAAATGGCCTATTAATCTGAAGCAACAAACTGTGGAAAATTCTGAAAGACATGGGAATACCAGATCACCTGACCTGCCTCTTGAGACATCTGTATGCAGGTCAGGAAGCAACAGTTAGAACTGGACATGGAACAACAGACTGGTTCCAAATTGGGAAAGTAGAACGTCAAGGCTGTATATTGTCATCCTGCTTATTTAACTTATATACAGAGTACATCATGAGAAACACTGGGCTGGATGAAGCACAAGCTGGAATCAAGATTGCTGGGAGAAATACCAATAACCCCAGATATGCAGATGATACCACCCTTATGGCAGAAAGTGAAGAAGAACTAAAAAGCCTATTGATGAAAGTGAAAAAGGAGAGTGAAAAAGCTGGCTAAAACTCAACATTCAGAAAATGAAGATCACAGCTTCAGGTCCCATCACTTCATGGCAAATAGATAGGGAAACAGTGGAAACAGTGAGAGACTTTATTTTGGGGGGCTCCAAAATTACTGCAGATGGTGACTGCAGCCATGAAATTAAAAGACGCTTGCTCCTTGGAAGAAAAGTTATAACCAATGTAGACAGCATTTTAAAAAGCAGAGACGTTACTTTGGCAACAAAGGTCCATCTAGTCAAAGCAATGGTTTTTCCAGTAGTCATGTAAGGATGTGAGACTTGGACTATAAAGAAAGCTGAGCACTGAAGAATTGATGCTTTTGAACTGTGGTGTTGGAGAAAACTCTTGAGAGTCCCTTGGACTGCAAGGAGATCCAACCAGTCCATTCTGAAGGAGACCAGCCCTGGGATTTCTTTGGAAGGAATGATGCTAAAGCTGAAACTCCAGTACTTTGGCCACCTGATTTGAAGAACTGATTCATTTGAAAAGACCCTGATTCTGGGAAAGATTGAAGGCGGGAGGAGAAGGGGACGACAGAGGATAAGATGGTTGGATGGCATCACCGACTTGATGGACATGTTTTGAGCAAACTCCAGGAGTTGGTGATGGACAGGGAAGCCTGGTGTGCTGCAGTCCATGGGGTCGCAAAGAGTCAGACATGACTGAGTGACTGAGCTGAACTGCACTGAGACTTTGAGGTAAGATGGACTCAAGTTACAATCCTGGTCTGCCACATATATATAAATATTGAACAAGTTAGTCAATCTTCCTGAATATCCTCATCTATAAAACAAGGATGATACATGCTTACATATTATGATGTGAAGATTAAATGTGATCATGTATAAAGTCCTTTAACCAGCACAGATTAAATAGTAATCTTTCACAAAATACAAATAGCTTTTTTATATATACACATGTCTATATATGAAAATGTATGCTTATAACCACTAGTAGAAAAAAAAAGATCAATATTAAAGCAGGTTAGGGAGAGAGCGTATATTGGAAACCTCCAGATTTTCCTCTCAGATCAGATCAGATCAGATCAGTCGCTCAGTCGTGTCCGACTCTTTGCAACCCCATGAATCACAGCACACCAGGCCTCCCTGTCCATCACCAACGCCCAGAGTTCACCCAAACTCATGTGCGTCGAGTCTGTGATGCCATCCAACCATCTCATCCTCTGTCATTCCCTTCTCCTCCAGCCCCCAACCCCTCCCAGCATCAGGTTCTTTTCCAATGAGTCAACTCTCTGCATGAGGTGGCCAAGTACTGGAGTTTCAGCTTCAGCATCACTCCTTCCAATGAACACCCAGGACTGATCTCCTTGCAGTCCAAGGGACTCTCAAGAGTCTTCTCCAACACCATCTTCTCCAACACCACACTTCAAAAGCATCAATTCTTTGGCGATCAGCTTTCTTCACAGTCCAATTCTCATATTGATACATGACCACTGGAAAACCCATAGCCTTGACTAGACAGACCTTTGTTGGCAAAGTAATGTCTCTGCTTTTTTAATATGCTATCAAGGTTGGTCATAACTTTCCTTCCAAGGAGTAAGCGTCTTTTAACTTCATGGCTGCAGTCACCATCTGTAGTGATTTTGGAGCCCAGAAAAATAAAGTATGACACTGTTTCCACTGTTTCCCCATCTGTTTGCCATGAAGTGATGACCCGATGCCATGATCTTAGCTTTCTGAATGTTGAGTTTTAAGCCAACTTTTTCACTCTCCACTTTCACTTTCATCAAGAGGCTTTTTAGTTCCTCTTCACTTTCTGCCATAAGGGTGGTGTCATCTGCATATAGTTTGCCTCAAATTTCATCACTCTAAACAATAAAGTTTATTACCTAAAAGTTTTAAATAAGAATACAACAAAAATTAAAGCAGCAAGGTGCCAAATTTCACCTATTTGTCATCAATTTAAGATATTATCTCAACTGTGGTTATGATGACTAATTTGACAAAATGGTGACAGGAATATTTGACAAAAATATATCAAGAATCTTATAAGTGTGAATAACTTCTGACTAGGAAATTTCACTTATAGGAATTCACTCTCAGGAAATAATCAGATAAATGCACAAATATATGTGTGTGTGTACACGTCTGTGTGTGTGCATGAATACACTCATGAAGTTACATGAATATCGTGTCTATTAACAGCATTGCTCAAAGTAACAAAAATTTGGAAGTAGTCCATGTCCATGAATAAGAGGATGGGTGGTGCTACATCTTTATAATGCATGATGTGAATCTATTTTTACTGACATGAAAAGAAGAAAGCAATGATACTATACTGTGAAGGAAATCATCTATTACTTCTACAATCAGGAAGTTACTTTTATTTAGGCCAAAATGTAGCATAATGTTCTAAACTGCAATGACAGTATGCAGTCCTGTGGATCAGGAAGAGCTGAATTCATGGGAGAGCTTTAGGTTTAAACAACATTTGTTTATAAAATCTATGAAATAAAAGACAAATACATATTCTCTCAGAGCAATAACCACATGTGATCAGTGTTCAAGAAAGATTTCACCAAAGTAATGTCTTTTTTTTCAGTCATATCAACACTTCTGAGGCACATATGTTACCTTTTTGAGGGAAGCTAATATTTGTTGCTGCTGCTGCTGCTAAGTCACTTCAGTCGTGTCCGACTCTGTGCGACCCCAGAGATGGCAGTCCACCAGGCTCCCCTATCCCTGGGATTCTCCAGGCAAGAACTCTGGAGTGTGGTGCCATTACCTTACATCCCTAAAATTTAGATAGATGCTCCTTAGTTCTCCAGGTACTGACAAAAGTCAAGCACCTCTTTATATAAAATTTTATGATAGTTAATAAGAATCAGAACCTATATAGCAAGCTGAATATTTTATTATTTGACCATGGTTATCAGGGGAAAGCAAAATGGAAGTGAGGAGAATTTAAAGAGTTGGAACCAAATGGTACTTATCCTGTCTACTCTAGAATATGACAAACAGGTGCCAATACTTACTATAAGTAGAAATAAGGTTACAACATCTGTTCATAGTTTTTTGAGTTCTAATAAGTTTAAAATGTAATAAAAGAGTAAAGAATTATTGTTATATTTATACTTTACCAAACACACAAGAAGCATTTCACATAAAAATAAACATATTCTGAAACTTATTTATTGCTGCTGCTGCTAAGTTGCTTCAGTCGTGTCTGACTCTGTGTGACCCCATAGACGGCAGCCCACCAGGCTCCACAGTCCCTGGGATTCTCCAGGCAAGAACACTGGAGTGGGTTGCCATTTCCTTCTCCAATGCATGAAAGTGAAAAGTGAAAGTGAAGTCGCTCAGTCGTGTCAGACTCTTCGCGACCTCATGGACTGCAGCCTACCAGGCGCCTCCGTCCATGGGATTTTCCAGGCAAGAGCACTGGAGTGGGTTGCCATTGCCTTCTCCACTTATTTATTGAGGTTCATTTATTATACTCTATCATGGTCTTTCCTTGAGCTATGAGATCTGCAGATATATACAATCTGCCTAATAAATTATTGATTGTATCTTCTTTGCATGTCTCTTTTTCAGACCTCAACAGGTTAGAATTTCTCCTAGGCTTTATAAAGTACTCAGTAGCCAAGAATCATCTCTCTCAATAGCCACAATTTGCAGATCATGTATGTCCTTCACTGTCAGAGAAGACATCTCTGATTTTTGCATTGTTGATAAAGGGTGTCTTCACACCACAGCTTTAAAATAGCTATAACTGTGTTACATGGTCTATGTTACATGTCCATAGTCATCCTGAGTACATACCAGTTGTGGCTAGGTGCTACACTCAAATGTGCCCAGAGGCCATGTACTTAATACAGTTAATGTGAATACATCCTAGTGTTTTTTAACCACTTTCATCTGCTAAACTAAAGAGAGTTAAGACTTCATGACAAGAAGCAGAAGGAGGCCATCAGTTGGGGCAAGTCTGGAGTTTAAGGTCAACAACTGTCTTGGTCAGAAGTGTCAAACCTGCAGACACAGTTTCCTCACTTATAAATGTGGCCTTTTGCCCAGGCCCAGGAAATCATTCATTGAAGAAGAGTAACAGAGAAGACCATGGAGAGTTAATATCCAAGAGAAAATAAGAATAAATAGTTCTGAAAAAACAACTCAACTAGAATTTAGGCATAAAATGAATTTTGTACATCACAAATGAAAACAGTAATGACGGGTGAAAAAAAGTCTTAAGATTCATCTATTCAATATAATGCCTAATAAGCAAACTATCACTATTCTTAACCTCTATAAAGAATCTAGTATATTTCTTTCACACTGGACAACGGAGAGTCCTCAGGCCATTACAGTAATTCAAGTGGAAAAGAATGGTTATTATCGTAGCTTTTTAAATAATCATGATTTTCCTTATAATAATGTGAGTTTTACCCATTTTTATTTTTAGACATAATATCTGAGAGAGAATGTGAGCAATGTAAGTAAAATTCAGAAAACTAAGATCATGGCATCCGGTCCCATCACTTCATGGGAAATAGATGGGGAAACAGTGGAAACAGCATCAGACTTTATTTTGGGGGGCTCCAAAATCACTGTC
>NW_011495048.1:9152188-9153976 GCF_000754665.1 Bison bison bison
AGACAGCCCTTGGACTGCAAGGAGATCCAACCAGTCCATTCTAAAGGAGATCGGTCCTGGGTTGTTCTTTGGAAGGAATGATGCTAAAGCTGAAACTCCAGTACTTTGGCCACCTCATGCGAAGAGTTGACTCATTGGAAAAGACTCTGATGCTGGGAGGGATTGGGGGCAGGAGGAGAAGGGAATGACAGAGGATGAGATGGCTGGATGGCATCACCAACTCGATGGACATGAGTGGGTAAACTCTGGAGTTGGTGATGGACAGGGAGGCCTGGCGTGCTGCAATTCATGGGGTCGCAAAGAGTCGTACACGACTGAGTGACTGAACTGAACTGAACTGAAGGACTTATTTCACTGGTATATTTATATATATATATATATAGGGAAGCGATGCTATAAAGGAAAGCCATACTGCCAAATGTAACACAGTTTGGATGCTTTGGGCCATTCCCTGAGTAACTATGAACTGAACTGAACTGATTACAGTTACAGACCTTTGTTTAGGAAAAGGATCAAAGAGCAAAAGGGGATTAGTTCTAAAAGAGGAACCTTGAGGAAGAAGAACCAAGTCTGTTGAAACAGACTTCATGAATCTGTTCATGAAATGGCCTTCAAGTTATTTGTACTTATCCTGAACCAATTTTGTTTGGTTTACTATTTTACTGATTAGCATCACAATGTTTTTTCAAACTGTCAATATGGTAGAACTTTCCTCACTGCTTGGCAAGAATCTCAAGTTCCCCTATACCCACAGTTTTCATTTCCAAACAGCCCTAACTGGGCCCACATGAAAATAAGCTCCTTCATCTGTAAAAAAGCAAACTTATCTAGGGGTTTTCAGTTAAAGGCCTTAAGGTTTTGGCCTTGTTCCCTTCTGCTATTTTTCCATTTTGTTCTTTGATCCTTTTCCTAAAAAGGTCTGCTCACATGTAAGAGTCACTTTCTAGAGTCAATCTTCAAATATAATTACCATATCGAATAAGTCTCTTACAAGATCATCATAGTGAATCCAGGGTTTTTTTTTTTAATTTTACATGCAACAATGTAAATAAATATGCATTTAAAAAAACAACTAAAAGAAACACAATGAAGAAAAAGTGTAAGTATAATGTAGACCCTCATTTGTTAAAAACACTTTGGGACTGGCTTACTAGTGGGAAAAGTGTTAATTACTAATTTAATTTCATTAATTCATTAATTTCATTAATCCATTAATGGTTATTCAGATATTCTATTTTTCAGTCAGCTTTTTTATTTTTTTAAAGAAATTTCATCTAATTTTCAAGTTTTTCTGTAATGAAGTTATTCATAGTATTCTCTAATTTTTAAAAATTTCTGACATGTGTAACATTAGATCCCTTTTATATCCCTTAGTATTGTTCACTATTTTCTATTTTACCAATCATGTCAAAGAACAAATGCTTAGCTTTATTTACTCACTTCTGTAATGTTGATACATTAATTTCTGAACATATTGCTTTCCTTCTACTTTTTTTAGGCTTATTTTACCAGTATTTTCTTAAATTACATGGTGCTTTTTAAAAAACAAGTATAACTGATCTACTGTTGTGATTTGATATCTCTGTACATTATAAAATGATCACTGCAATAAGTCTAGTTTTTAGTTTTTTAAACTGTTTGTGTTTATGAAAAAAGTATAGTCTCCAGTTGTATACAGTACTGTATCAGTTCAGTTCAGTCCCTCAGTCGTGTCCAACTCTTTGCGACCCCATGAATCGCAGCACGCCAGGCCTCCCTGTCCATCACCAACTCCCGGAGTTCACCCAA
>NW_011495048.1:9154076-9177845 GCF_000754665.1 Bison bison bison
CAACTTTCTCACTCTCCTCTTTCACTTTCATCAAGAGGCTTTTTAGTTCCTCTTCACTTTCTGCCATAAGGGTGGTGTCATCTGTGTATCTGAGGTTATTGATATTTCTCCCAGCAATCTTGATTCCAGCCTGTGCTTCTTCCAGCCCAGCCTTTCTCATGATGTACTCTGCATATACGCTAAATAAGCAAGGTGACAATATACAGCCTTGATGTCCTCCTTTTCCTATTTGGAACCAGTCTGTTGTTCCATGTCCACTTCTAACTGTTGATTCCTGACCTGCACATACCAAGGGAACATTTCATGCAAAGATGGGCTCGATAAAGGACAGTAATAGTATGGACCTAACAGAAGTAGAAGATATTAAGAAGAGTTGGCAAGAATACACAGAAGAACTGTACAAAAAAGATCTTCATGACCAAGATAATCACGATGGTGTGATCACTCACCTAGAGCCAGACATCCTGGAATGTGAAGTCAAGTGGGCCTTAGAAAGCATCACTATGAACAAAGCTAGTGGAGGTGATGGAATTCCAGTTGAGCTATTTCAAATCCTGAATGATGATGCTGTGAAAGTGCTGCACTCAACATGCCAACAAATGTGGAAAACTCAGCAGTGGCATCGGGACTGGAAAAGGTCAGTTTTCATTCCAATCCCAAAGAAAGGCAATGCCAAAGAATGCTCAAACTACTGCACAATTACAGTCATCTCACACGCTAGTAAAGTAATGCTCAAAATTCTCCAAGCCAGGCTTCAGCAATATGTGAACCGTGAACTTCCAGATGTTCAAGCTGGTTTTAAAAAAGACAGAGGAACCAGAGATCAAATTGCCAACATCCGCTGGATCATGGAAAAAGCAAGAGAGTTCCAGAAAAACATCTATTTCTGCTTTATTGACTATGCCAAAGCCTTTGACTGTGTGGATCACAATAAACTGTGGAAAATTCTGAAAGACATGGGAACACCAGACCACCTGACCTGCCTCTTGAGAAACCTATATGCAGGTCAGGAAGCAACAGTACTGTATACATGTCCATTACATCAGTATTCTCTATTTCCTTAATGATACTTTGTTCACTTAATCTATCAATTACCACACCAAAGGAATTAAAATTTTAACTGTCAAAGTTGATTTGTCAATTTTTATTTTATGTGTAATTGTACACATTTAGAACTGTTATATCAATTGATTTTTCTATTGATATCGATCTCTAGTAATCTATACTACTGATTTTGCTTTAGAGACTATTTATATAACATTACTAGCTCTCTTTTGACCTAGTATAATTTTTTACCCATTCTCTAGCTTTTAAACTTCCTATGTTTTAAGTGTCTCTTGTAAAAACTTAGAAAAAACTGTTTCAACAATCTCTGCAAATGAAAATTTTAATCTACTTACACTGACAGTGATTATTGATTTTTAAAATTCATTTCTACTATTATTGTGTTTCTGGTTTTCATCTTTTTTTATGGTTTTCCTCGCTTCATGATGAACCCTCCTCCAATTCTTGCCTTCTTTGGGATTCAATTATTTTTTCCCTTATCCAATATTTTCTATTTGTATGAAAATTATACAGTCTATTCTGTTCTTTCAGTGAGCACCCCAGAAATTTTACCATGTATCTTTTACTTATAAAATCTGGTATTAATAAGTATCTCTACCTTCACTTTAAAAGTCAGGAACCTTAGAATGCTTTAACTTTTTCACTTCTCTTCTGATTTATATGTTATCATATCCAGGATTTTATCTTAATTTTAATCACTTGAATTAGACATCAGTGTTTATGTTTTACATGATCACTTTTTGTTTAGGCTCCCACAGGTTTAACCATTCCTTCCTGCATCTCATGCCTTCCTTATTTTTAGATCTCTCAAGGAAGATGCTGCCCTTCAAGGGTCCTAAATTGATGTGGGAATCCCTGATCCAATTTCCCATTCTGCTTGAGCCCTAGGCTTTGTCTCCAATCCTCTGAGTACACCGCCTTTATAAACCAAGCACCTCACTGCCAGGTGCCAGCAAATGCCCTCAAAACAAACTGTGACTTTGCCTACTCTTATGGAATCAAACATCCTTGTCATTTCAACCTATGAGTTGTTTCCCTAAGTTTCCTGCCAGCTCAACCATGCTTCAAATATTTTAAATATATTATCTATTAAATAGGTGGTCTGACTAGTAAGTTTTTCTCTGTAGATCATTCTTATTCTCTAAATATTCTTAGGTAACTGTTTTAGTATTTATGCTCTTTGAATTGACTTCATAGAAAAATTGTTTTATTTACTGAGTGTGCTTTATTAGTAAAAAGTAAATTTTATAAAGCCATTTAAAAATCAAACTGGTTAACAGTTTCTTTTTGCCTAACATACATACTTTTCATAAGCCAAGAGTCATTTCTAAGAGATTACTTTCCCCCAAATTCTAAGTATAAATATTGACTCCAAGATAATACACATCATCTTCCAGTATTATACAAATTTTCAAACATCCAGGAAAGTTGACATAATATATAGTAAAATAAGCTTCATATGTGGCACATTCATTTGAAATGCTTTCCCTTTTATTTCATCATTATCTAGGAATTTTCTTATAGTTCCTATTTGTTTATAGTGAAAAGCTCTTACTTGCTAATACTTCCTTATTCAGCAGTTCTGGAAGAGTATTCAATTTTATGGAAGCAGAGAAATGAACAATCACCTTTCGAACTTAATTTAGGCAAACTTACATCTTCCTTCTATGATACTGTGATTTATAGTAATATGAAATATATATTAGATCTTTGTCCTGTTTGTGACAAAGGAGCTTCCTGAAACTTCCTAAGTGATACAGAGCCAAAAAAGATGAAAAGAAAGTCTTTTGTTACTCATAACAATCCCCTTTCAACCATACCTGAGTTTAGATTGATGAGTTGACTTTCTAAAAGCCTCTACAGATAGGGGCTGAAGTGAGGGAAATCAACCACATGATTAGCAGAACTTTAGCCTCACTCCTGAACTTCTGGGGGAAAGGGAAGAAAGGGGAGCTAGAGGTTGAATTAATCACCAGTAGCCAATTATTTCACCAATCATGCCTATGTAATGCAGCCTCCATAAATACTCAAAAGGAGGAGATTCAGAGAGCTTCTGGACTGAAAGTGTGGAGGAGCAGGGAAGGTGGTACACTTGGAGGGCATGGAGGCTTCGAGTCCTTTCCCACATTATTTGCCCTATGCATCTCTCTCTCTGGCTTTTATTTGTATCCTTTAAAATATTGCCAATAGTAAGCAAGCTCTATTTTCCTGGTTCTATGAGCTACTCTAATATACTATTGAACATGTGGAGGGGATGGTAGGAACGTACGATTTGTAGACAAGTCAGACAGAAATTGCAGGTAACTTGGGAATCTATTACTTGTGCATGGCATATGAAGTAGGGATAATCTTACAAGACTGAGCTCTTAATAATGTGGGATCTGAGTTAACTCTGGTTAGTATCAGAATTGAACTGAACTGTAGAGCTGGTGTCAGAGAATTGGTAGGTGCGGAGGAAAAACCCCACATATTTGGTGTCAGAGTATTTGGAGTGTGAGAGTAAAGGATAACACACTGAATTTTTTTAAGTCACATTCTATAGGTCAGTTCTTCCAGCTTAATGGTTTTGTGAATTGAGCTGTACAATCTCTTTTAAAATTTTATTGTAACAATCACCTTATTTAGCTACCATATCAAGATTGTACTTCTACTGATTTCTGTCTTTAATGTTAGGAGCAATTATTTACACTGATAAGGAGCATTTCTTTAATGAACACTGACCACTTTGAACACATAAAAAAAGTTGTCAGTAAAGGACATGAGAAGTAAGTTTCAAAATTTAGATTCATTTGGATTTGAAGGAAGGCTGTCAAAATACGTTTCATATTTGCTCAAGACAAAAAAGGTCAAGAAACAAAAAGCTGTCTCTGGACTTCTACTACTATCAAGATAAAAACAAAACTGTAAACCAAAACATTTGTTTTAAAAGCCCACACAGTATATGTGTATATCAGCACAAACTCATACTATGACCTCACTATATACTTTTTGATATTAAAATCAATGTAGTATTTTATTCTTTTTTTAATCTGGACTTAAGCAATCTGAGTCCTCAGCTTAACCAGCGAGTGATCTTAGATATATCCCTACTCTGCATGGTGCTCCTTTTCTTCATCTTTACTTTATGATGATCTTCACTGTTAGTACTTATTCCATTATCTAATAACTTTTTTTAAGAGTATTAAAATACTGGCTAGCAAAGTCCAGAAAAAAGTGAAAAAGTGATGCGATTCTAGTGCTTCACAAATACAAAATCGTACTTGGCCTTTTCCTCTTCACTTACGCAGGAGAGCTTCTTGTTGGCAGAGTAAACAAAAGGATGGTTCTAACCTAAGCTATCTCATTCAGTTTCTTCTAATGTTTCTTTTTTCTAATGCCATGTATAGCCTACTGTCAAAAGAACTACCAAACATTCCTTATAATTGAAACAATGGAAAGCATACAAAAAAGGAAACATGAAAAACCTAGTATATTCCTAAGAGACAATGTTCAATTTCAGATGTAATCACACAGATAAGCTACAGTCTAATAATAATGATAGTAATAGTCACCTCATCAAAATACATCCAAATAATAATTAGAATACTATGTCTGAGAAAAATCAATGAGAAAATTGCACATTAGTAGAACGTGTGAATATTAGTAGGATATGAGTATTCTAAAGCCAGCAGCATTATAAAATGTGATACTTATGCACAACCAAATCACTACATAAAATCAGACAGGCCGGAGACAGTGAGGCCACCAAGAATCTGCCACCAGAATGTCAGCTTCATTAATGTTAATCTTTTTATGCTCTTCAGGCAAGAGGTGAATTAATTAATTTTCCCTAGAAACAAGGAAAGTAGAATAATAGAGCAAAGAATAAAGCCCTAAGTCTAAATAAATGTGATGGCAGTTTCAGTATCTTTGTCATGAAGATGTATATGTTTAGAGATATAACACTGCTTCATTTAGGGTGAAGGATCTCTTGGAATATACCGAAGTCATTCAGATAAAAAGGCAACATTCAATTGTAGGTCATAACATACACAATATATTAACATTTCTAGCTTCTAAAAAGACTGTTTTCCAAAGGTTTCACTGTTCAGTAGAGATCAAAGTGCCACTTTATAAATAGTTTACTCATTTGTCAATTGATAAACTCAGAAATTTCCTGAGTTAAAAAGAACTGTAACAGTTAGAGTACACTAGAAGTAAAATTGAAACCCAGTTCGACTGGATGTAGCAACTGAAAATTCTATTACTTTCTATTATAAAATATATCATATAATAAAGTATACAAAATGTATACTTTCAGCTAAAAGATAAATACTTTTTAATGGACCTTAATATATACTGCATTCACTTTAAGAAAAGGAATATTACTAATACCTTGGAGGCTCCCATGGGCTTATTCTCTCATATTTCTCTTAACCCACTCCACAATATCCTAAATTTTATTCTAAACACTTCCCTGTTTTTACTACTAGCATTGATATATTTAGGTGTATCTCTAAAGTAACTGGCTAGTTATTTATCTCCATCCATCCATTCATCTTCCACCCATTTTTTTCATTTTATATATAGAGAATATGCTCTATATTCTTCTCCTTCAACTTCTACAGCATCTGTCTCAGAGTAATTTCTTGACACTACCTAATTTTTCATATAATCCTTAAGACTAAAGGAATTAAAGGAATTTAAAGGGGAGAAAATGAGACACAGTGAAGCTAGCAACTTGCTACATTATATAGGAAAACAATGGACAAATCTCTCTATAGTAATTCTGAAAGTAAAGCAAACCAGCAGACTGTCTTATAACTTTATAGCACATTTATTTTAGCTGCAATTAAACATTTCTCTGTTCTTAAGAGTACAATTAATATTTTTAAAATAACTTTACAAAGCTGGTAATTTTTGCTTTCATATTAAAGGGACAATTTTATTCAAGTGTACTGATGATGTAAAAGACCTCAATGATACTCCAGTATAGTCCTGAATAGGAAAACAAGAACAAATTAAAGAAAGCATATCAAGAGCTGATTTGTTTTTCTCTTAAGGGACAGACTATTAGAAAAGAGATAGACATATTATGGAATATTCTAATTAAAGAAGATGGTTCCTTAAATAGGTAATTAGTCTGACACTAATTAATCTGAAGTTATCATTTACCTGAGCAAGTGGTGGAAGAATCTCCTTGCATATTTGCTGATTTGGTCTCTGTATTCTAATATAGTCGTATCCAGGAGTGGTCTTGTTGGAGCATAGAAGGTTCCAAGGCTTGCCTCAAGCTGTGCTGTGGAATTCAAACATAGCAGCACTAAAACAAGTGAAACTCCTTCAATTACAACAGAATACTCATGTTTGCAGTCAGTCAGGTTTTGCAAACTTGGATGAAATGTGAGCCTGTTGCAGGAAAAGATGAAATTAAAATATGACAGCTGGTACAAAAACAAACCTGTGTATAAACTTTCACTTGAAGCAAAGCTGACAATGACTCTGAGCAACAAAAAGCTGTCACAACTGAAGAAATCCATAATGAATCAACCTCTCACCACAAATGGGTAATTAAAACAGTGACTCATCAGAGTAACACAATTCGAAACTAGTATTTCCAGTAAAATCAACTCACAGTGTGCACAACATTTACTCTCTTTAGCTGAAAGGAGGAAACTAGTCTTACTACATTAGGCTTTGGAGTCAGTATTAGAAATATCTTTAAAAATAATGCAAATAAAAATAGACTTATTGGAGTAATAATATTTCTTTATTACAACTTAAAGATCAAAAATCCCCCTCCCTTTCCTAAATACTGTCCAAAACAACACAACATTCTTGGTTTTGTCCAAGGGTGAAAGTTAACATCCCTGGGAGGGATCCCATGCTAATCTACTCTGGTCAACTGACTTCCTGATAGGAAAGGACTGGAGAGCAGGTTTGATAAGCCAAAGGGCTAGCGATTAGGAGAAAAGGGCACTTTTTGTCTAATTTACACTTTGGCCAAGACATGCCAGTGGGGTTGTGTTACCCCCAAGAAATCACTGGGAAATATATAATTACCATAATGGTGAGCGTTGTATGAGAATACAGCTCACAGTAGGATTCCACTGATTTTTTTTGCACTACTAGCACTAGGTTGAATAAACATCCTTATTTAGCAGAACTCTTTTAGGTATATTTGGGTTTGAAAGTATTAAATACCTCATCAGAGCAATTGCTATGGACTTTGATAAGCTGCTGGTAATTTCTTTTTTTAATCTCAGATCTAGACAATAAAGTAAGATGAACTTTGGGGGTATTTTCTTTGAAAGCAGCAGTCAATTTAGATTAAAATTGAATACAGCAATGCCATTGTGAAAACAAGCCAGATTCTCTTGCCATTGCTTGTTTTCTTGACAGCATGTTTCGTACATCTGAAATGTTTGAGCCTACATGGAATACTTGTAGCTCCCAGCACAGTTACAGATTCATTAGATAGCCCAGCTTGATGTTTAAGGCAGAAATGAAGATCTTGAAGATAACCACAGCTCCAGCTACAAATAAAAGAGCTCACTGGGCTCCATTAATAAAAGGAAACAAATTACCATGTCAAATTTGTTAGATTCAGATAGAATAAATCTCAACAGAGAAGAATTGTGAATGTTTTAGAAAAGTGTTTTGCAATTACTTGGGGGAAAATGCATACATCTACTTAAAATGTACATATTCTGATAACCTAGCATCATGAAAGCATTTTATTTTAATAGCCTAGTGTATCATACAAATTTTTTATTTCCGTATCCACCCAATATGGTTCCTTGATAATATCCTTTATTAAGGCAGGAACCTGATAATACCCATTTGTGAATTCCCTAATAATCTTACTTACTACACAGGAATCTTACAACACAAATTCACTAAGGTGCTAACAATTTCATGGTGTTCTGAGTAAGAGTCAATATATTGTTGTCTTCATATTTCCTCAACTGTAAATTTATGATCTCTTACATGGGTTATGCTTACCACAACAGGCTTTCTTTAGGCACCCTGCTATCTACCTAATCTTGAGAGTATACCAATACTAACAAATAATTACTTGAGATAACTCTGCAGGTGAAAATATTACAGTAACCTTAGAGCCCCCAAATTCTGAAGTTATACTCTTCTTTTTAACTAACATCCACTGAGTACCTACTGTGGGTCAAGCATATGCTAGGCATTTTCTCATTGCAGACGCACTGGAATCTCCATAGATGTGTTGGACTACCTCCAAAAAGCACATTCAATTAACATTAAATAAATATTGTGGGCCTCCTATGAGTTGAGGCCAAGTCTCACGATGCAGACTTCTTGAAAGAACATGTTCTTACTGATTATTCTTCTCTAAAATTACTAAAAAGAAGGTTAGGTACAGAATACTATCTACCATGTTTACTTTGAAATGTAATAAAATGGAATAAGAAAATCTATAAATATGGAAAGAAGGCAGTGAGGGAAAAAGCTCTCCAATAAAGGCTTTTTGACATATTTCCTGTTTTCTTTACGTTGTAAATCACCTCTAGAAACATCTTCACTGGCCATGGTTTCCCACTATTAATGTCAATGCTAATCACAAACATTTGAAATAAAGATACAAATTCAAGAATGTTTAGATGCATTTTACATTAAGTAAATAAATTACTCATAATAAAAATAATATATACTGCAAAATAGAAAAACTGATTTCATTATTCCACATGGCACTTTTTTTTCCCCCTTTTTTCGGGGGGGTGGGTTACAGTGCCTCATCTCTCTCTGAAAATAAACATCTGAGATCCTATGGACAAAATCACTTATTTACAGAAGGTTAGGAAATCCAGGCAGCCACAAGGTAGAGGGGGATTAGAAGTCTAAGTTAAAACGAAAACAAGAAGAACAACCTAAGCTGTAATTCTCTCTCTGTCTCACACACACACACACACACACACACACAATCAGTGGTAAAGTCTATTGTCTGGACAATGAACTTGGGATGTGAGAAATACTACTGTTTAAAGTGAAGGAGAAATAAGGATTTTTGTTTAGGACCCTTTGTCTTCCAAACCCTAGAAAGTACATGAAATTCCTCATCAAAGTTTAAAATCTGAGCATATTCTACACATGAACTTAGTCTGAAATGTGCAATGACTTCATTGTGAGGTCCAACACAGGTATATACAGAAAAGTTACTATGTTGACAAACACTATACAGTAAGTTACCATATAGGAGTAATTATTTGATACCTGATTTTGTCAGTTTAATAGGGCATGAATATTTTTGTCTTTTTAGTTCCAGTAATACAACTCCAAAGCATCCTCAAAAAATAACCAACTCAATAAAACATATTTCATGTATATACAAAACTCACGAAATATATTTTAAATCTGACCTTCTCTCTCTGGCGTGAGCTTTTGTCTAAGAAGATGGTTTACAATGGCACACATGCTGATAAAGCACTCATGGCCCAGAGTGTCCCAGTTCATACCACTCAGGATGTTTACTGCCTCATAGATCTCATCACAGTGAATATACTGGGAGATGATGTCTACCTGACCCAGGTGTCCTTGTGTGAAGATGCCTGTCACAAAAAATACATAAAATCAAGTGAGTCATTTAAAAATAAAAATAACATTTAACTTTTCTAGAAAGGAAAAAAAAAACTGTGATCTTTTCTTGCATAAAGAGCTTGAAACGTGGGGTTTGGGGGAGGCCAACAGTCATATATGGCACTGTGGTCCAATCTTCAAGTATCACCTACCAACTCCATCTTGTTTATGCTTACCATTCACCACATAGTAAAACTTTTTACTCTACATAATCAACTGTTTAGACTAAAAATGAATAAATGTGAGAACTTTTAGGTAAATCACAATAGCTAACTGAATTTCCCATATGTCATTTAGGCCTCTATTGTATTTATGTGTGTGTGTGTGTTTAGCTGTGGGGGGTCTTCACTGAGAAATGCAGTCTTTTCGTTGCAGTGCACAGGCTTCTCTAGTGATGGGGCACATGCTCCAGAGCATGTGGATTCAGCAGCTGTGGCACAAGCACATTGCTTCTTTAGTAGCGGCATATGGGTTCAGTTGCCTCACGGGATCTTAGTTCCCTGATCAAGAATCAAACCCACGTCTCCTGCATTGGAGGGCAAATTCTTAACTACTGGACCACCAGGGAAGTCCCTGTGGTATATACGTAAAGACAGAATTTTGATGTAACACAATTCTTATTGACCAGATTAAGTTGCATCTGATCTTCAGCCATATGTACTTGGCGGGAAAAAGTACAAATATTTATGACATAGAATAACACATACCAATTTATTTTAAATTGGCATTTAAAGATTATCATCTTTGATTACTAATGAATATTCAGTTCAGTTCAGTCACTCAGTTGTATCTGACTCTTTGCAATCCCATGGACTGCAGCATGACAGGCTTCCCTGTCCATCACCAATTCCTGGAGTTTGCTCAAACTCATGTCCATTGAGTCTGTGATGCCATCCAACCATCGCATCCTCTGTTGTCCCCTTATCCTCCTGCCTTCAATCTTCCCTAGCATCAGGGTCTTTTCCAAGGAGTCAGTTCTTTGCATCAGGTGGCCAAGGTATTGGAGTTTCAACTTCAGCATCAGTCCTTCCAATGAATATTCTGGACTGATCTCCTTTAGGATGGACTGGTTGGATCTCCTTGCAGTCCAAGGGACTCTCAAGACTCTTCTCCAACACCACATTTCAAAAGCATCAATTCTTCAGCATGTAGCTCTCTTTATAGTCCAATTCTCACATCCATACATGACTTAGGAAAAACCATAGCTTTGACTAGACAGACCTTTGCTGGCAGAGCAATGTCTCTGTTTTTTAATCTAGATTGGTCATAGCTTTCCTTCCAAGGAGCAAGCATCTTTTAATTTCGTGGCTCCAGTCACCATCTGTAGTGATTTTGGAGCCCCCCAAAATAAAGTCTCTCACTGTTTCCATTGTTTCCTCATCTATTTGCCATGAAGTGATGGGACGTGAAGCCATGAGCTTCGTTTTCTGAATGCTGAGTTTTAAGCCAACTTTTTCACTCTCCTCTTTCACTTTCATCAGAAGGCTCCTTAGTTCTTCACATTCTGCCATAAGGGTGGTGTTGTCTGTGTATCTGAGGTTATTGATATTTCTCCCAGGAATCAATTGCAGCTTGTGCTTCAACCAGTCTGGCATTTCTCATGATGTACTCTGCATATAAGTTAAATAAGCAGGGTGACAATATACAGTCTTGACATTATCCTTTCCCTATTTGAAACCAGTCTGTTGTTCCATGTCTACTACTAACTGTTGCTTCTTGACTTGCATACAGATTTCTCAGGAGGCAGGTCAGCTGGTCTGGTATTCCCATCTCTTTCAAAATTTTCCATAGTTTGTTGTGATCCACAACAGTCAAAGGCTTTGGCATAGTCAATATAGCAGAAGTAGATGTTTTCCCGGAACTCTCTTGCTTTTTAGATGATCCAATGGATGTTTGCAATTTGATCCCTGATTCCTCTGCCTTTTCTATAACCAGCTTGAACATCTGGAAGTTGACAGTTCACATACTGTTGAAGCCTGGCTTGGAGAATTTTGAGCATTACTTTGCTAGTGTGTGAGATGAGTGCAAATTGTGCAGTAGTTTGAATATTCTTTAGCATTGCTTTTTTTGGGGATTAGAATGAAAACTGACCTTTTCCAGTCCCGATGCCACTGCTGAGTTTTCTAAATTTATTGGTATATTGAGTGCAGCACTTTAACAGCATCACCTTTTAGGATTTGAAATAGCTCAGCTGGAATTCCATCCCCTCCACTAGCTTTGTTAGTAGTGATGCTTCCTAAGGCCCACTTTACTTCACATTCTAGGATTCTGGCTCTAGGTGAGTGATTACACCATCATGGTTATCTGGGTCATGAAAATCCCTTTTGCATAGTTCTTCTGCATATTCTGGCCACCTCTTCTTCTTAATCTTCTGTTTCTGTTAGGTCCCTACCATTTCTGTCCTTTATTGAGCCCATCTTTGCATGAAACGGTCCCTCAGTATATCTAATCTTTTTGAAATGATCTCTAGTCTTTCCCATTCTATTGTTTTCCTCTATTTCTTTGCACTGATCACTGAGGAAGGCTTTCTAATCTCTCCTTGCTATTCTTTGGAACTCTGCACTCAAATGGGTATATCCTTTTCTCCTTTCCTTTAGCTTCTCTTCTTTTCATAGCTATTAGTAAGGCCCCCTCAGACAACCATTTTGCCTTTTTGCATTTCTTTTTCTTGGGATGGTCTTGATCACTGCCTCCTGTACAATGTCACAAACCTCCGTCCATATTTCTTCAGGCACTCTATCAGACCTAATCCCTCGAATCTGTTTGTCACTTCCACTGTATAATCATAAGGGATTTGATTTGGGTCACACCTGAGGGGTCCAGTGATTTTCCCTACTTTCTTCAATTTCAGTCTGAATTTGGCAATAAGGAGTTCATGATCTGAGCCACAGTCAGCTCCCAGTCTTATTTTTGCTGATGGTATAGAGCTTCGCCATCTTTGGCTGCAAAGAATATAATCAATCTGATTAAAGTACTGACCATCTGGTGATGTCCACGTGTAGTCTTCTCTTATATTGTAAGAGGGTGTTTGCTATGACCAGTACCTTCCCTTGGCAAAACTCTATTAGCCTTTGCCCTACTTCATTTTGTACTCTGAGGCCAAAATTGCGTGTTACTCCAGGTATCTCTTGACTTCCTACTTTTGCATTCTAGTCCCCTATAATGAAAAGGACATATTTTTGGGGTGTTAGTTCTAGAAGGTCTTGTAGGTCTTCACAGATCCATTCGACTTCAGCTTCTTCAGCATTACTGGTTGGGGCATAAACTTGGATTACTGTGATACTGAATGGTTTGCCTTGGAAATGAACAGAGACCATTCTGTCATTTTTGAGATTATTATAAAGAAATGATTATTAGTAAAGAAATAATTAGAATTAATCTTGTTATTGATCCTCTTGCATAACTAAAGAAAATGCACTTCTAAGCTAACAGAAATAAGAACATCAAACAAAGCGGGGGTCGGGAGGGAGGCATTCTGTTCGAATTTTATCTTATCTTTTAAATATGGAAGACCTCTTGTGAAACAAATTCTGTGTAATTAAATGACAATAAGCACTAGCACCTTTTAAGTTTTTTTTTTTAAGCTTTAAAAAAATATTTGTTTGTAAAATCTTTTTCCTTCTGCAAACGTTTACTGATTTGAGTGAATCTACAAAAACTTCTCAGTACAAATAATCATAAAGTTAAATGAAAAAATGTATGTGAAGTTATTTGGAATCTGTAAAGTATATAATATACTACTATAACTCTTCATTACTGTCATCATCATCATCACTTACCTGAAATAGTTATAGGTTTCAGAATTTATAAAAATGTATTAGCTCATGAGAAAGATCCTGGAAGTATTGATTTTAACTTCAAATTATATAAAAGTGAGACCTTGTACTATACCAGCAGGACTCAACTTGATAAGGAATCTGGGGAATTACCCTGATTATTCTGGAGGGAGGAAATGGCAACCCACTCCAGTATTCTTGCCTGGAGGATCTCATGGACATAGTAGCCTGGAGGGCTACAATCCACAGGGTCACAAAGAGTAAGGCACAACTGAAGCAACTTACACCAGCACCCCCACTGTACTAAGCAATAAAACTTTACTATTCTTCTTGTGTTGGTAGAATCAACAAATGCTACTGTCCAAAAGCCTTCATGCTGCTGCTGCTGCTAAGTCATGTCAGTCATGTCTGACTCTGTGCAACCCCATAGACAGCAGCCCACCAGGCTCCCATCCCTGGGATTCTCCAGGCAAGAATACTGGAGTGGGTTGCCATTTTCTTCTGCAGTGCATGAAAGTGAAAAGTGAAAGTGAAGTCACTCAGTGGTGTCTGACTCTTCGTGACCCCATGGACTGTAGCCCACCAGGCTCCTCCGTCCATGGGATTTCCTAGGCAAGAGTACTGGAGTGGGTTACCACTGCCTTCTCCGAAAGTCCTCATGATCCTACAGTAAAGTGCTGGAAGTCTTCATAAATCAGGGTGGTTCCTTTGCAGTAGATATTAATGTTTAAGAATTTTGAAGACAACCAAAAATATGCTGAAATCTATTGAGTTTGTCTATATCCTAATACTTCTAACATGAGCAATAACTGACATATTGAGAGGAAAAGCTAACATATAGTCATAAATGTTTATGATCAATTTATTAAATCAAATTGTTTAAAAGGTGATAAAGAGAAAAACTTAAAAAGCAGCCAATGAACACAAAAGCTGGTTCTTTGGAACAATGTATAAAATTGAACAACTTCTGCCTAAATTGAGGAAAAGAGAAGATACACTTCTCAGTATCAAGAATAATCACTACAGGTCCCACAGACATTAAAAATAGTAAGTGAATAATATGAATAACTTTATAGATATAAATATAATTTAAATGAAATGTATTCCTTGAAAGACACAAATTATCAAACCTCATTTCAAAAGAAATAAGAATAGATAACCTGAATGATCCTATATTATTTAAATTTGGATGTGAAGTTTAAAAACCTTTAAACATACACACACAAAAAACCAGATGACTTCATTGGTGAACTGTCTCAAACAGTAAGAGAAGAAATAATATCACCTTTACATAACTCAAAATATAAGACGAGGGAATGATTCCTACTGCATTTAATGATATCAGCATTACATTGAGACCAAAACTGACAAACATCACAGGAGAAGAAAAAGAAAACTAAAGGTCAGTACCTCCCATAAACAAATACAAAAATCCTTAACAGAATATTAACAAATTAAGCAACATATTAAAAACACAATATATCATGAACAAGAGATTTATCCCACAAATACAAGGTCACTGAAACATCTGAAAACTAATCAGTTCACTATATGACCAGAAAAATCACACAATCATTTTAATATAGAAAAAAGAAGCACTTGAAAAAAACTGAACATCCACTCAAGAAAACATAACCCAGTAGACTAGGAATAGAAGGGGACTTCCTCAACCTCCTACCACCGTGTGTGTGTTAGTTGCTCAGTTGTGCCCAACTCTTTGCAACCCTATTGACTGTAGCAGCCAGCTTCTCTGTCCGTGGGATTTCCCAGGCAAGAATGCTAAAGTGGGCTTCCAGTTGAAGATGATGGAGAAGAAGGACATGAGTTCATCTCCTTCTGCAAGAGCACCAAAATTAAAACTATCTTCTGAACAACCATTGACAGGAGAATGCTGGATAAAAGATACCAAAAAAGATATCCAATGCCCAATGACAAAGAAGCTGGAGGAAGATGGTAGGAGGGGCACAATCATGATAAAATCAAATCCCATACCCACCAGGTGAGTGACCCACAAACCGCAGAACAATAATACCAAAGAAGTTTTCCCACTGTTGTGAAGGTTCTGAACCCAACATCAGGCATCCCAGCCTGGGGATCTGACAAAGGGACTGGAAATCCCCAGGGAATCTGACCTTGAAGGCCAGTGGAATTTGATTATTGGACTTCCACAGGACTGGGGGAAAGAGACTCCAGTCTTGGAGGGCACAAACGAAATCTTGCATGCACCAAGACCCAGAGGAAAGGAGCAGTGACCCCACAGGAGACTGAATCAAAATTTCCTTGTTAGTGTTGGAGGTTCTCCTGTGGAGGCCTGGGTTGGCAGGGGCTCACCACAGGGATGGGGCACTGGCAGCAGCAAGTTGAGAAGGTCCCCCATGGTATAAGCCCTCTTGGAGGTTAACCCTACCATACAGCCTGTAGACCCTAGGACTGGGTCATCTCTGGCCAAACGACTATCAGGGAGGGAGCACAACCCCACCCATCAGCAGATAATTGAATTAGCTTTATTGAGCAAGGCCCTGTCCACCAGAGCAAGACCTCATTTTTCCCACCACCAGTCCCTCCTATCAGGAAGCTGACACAAGCCTCTTAGCCTCCTCCATCAGAGGGCAGACAGAAGAAGCAAGAAGAACCACAGTCCCATGGTGGCTAGAAGAAAAAATATATTACAGAAAGTTTATCAGGATGAAAAAGCAGAAAGCTACGTTCCAGATAAAGAGACAAGGTAAAATATCAGAAAAAAACTAAATGGAGATAGGCAACCTTCCAGAAACAAAATTCAAAATAATGTTAGTGAAGATGATCCAGAATACTGAGAAAACAAGAGAAGATCCCAAAAATGTTTACCAAAACCTACAAAAATTAAAGAACAGACAGATGAATAACACACAAGAAGAAATCAACAACAGAATAACTGAGGCAGAAGAAGGGATAAATGACCTGAAGAACAGAGTGGTGGAAATCACTGCCATAGAACAGAATATAGAAAAAAAGAATGAAAAGAAATGAAGACAGTCTAAAAGACCTCAGGGACAACATTAAACACATCAACATTCACATTATAGGGGTCCCAGAAGGAGGAGAGAGAGAGAGAAGGAACCTGAGAAAATATTTGAAGAGATAATAGTTGAAAACTTCCCTAACATGGGAAAGGAAATAGTCAACCAAGTCCAGGAAGCACAGAGAGTCCCAGGCAGGAAAAACCCAAGGAGGAACTCACCAAGACACACAGTAATTAAAACTGACAAAGATTAAAGACAAAGATAAAATATTAAAAGCAATAAGGGAAGAATGACAAATAACATACAACGTAACTCCCATCAGGCTAACAGCTGATTTCTCAACAGAAATTCTACAAGCCAGAAGGGAATGCATGATATACATAAAGTGATGAAAGGGAAGAAGCTACAACCAAGAATACTCTACTCAGTAAGACTCTCATTCAGATTTGATGGAGAAATCAAAAGCTTTACAGACAAGCAAAAGTTAAGAGAATTCAGCACCACCAAACCAGCTTTACAACAAATGCTAAAGGAACTTCTGTAGGCAGGAAACACAAGACAAGGGAAAGACCTACAGAAAATAAATCCAAAACAATTAAGAAAATGGTAATAAAATCATACATACTGATAATTACCTTAAATGTACATGGATTAAATGCACCAATCAAAAAACATAGGCTACCTGGGTGTATGGAAGTATGTGCATGTAAGCACTCCCACTTATCACATCACTCTGCTTGATGCCCCCAAACTGTATGTAATGATTTTATATTGTTTAGGTTAATCATGTTCCTATTAGGGCTTGCAGCTATAACTATCTTTTATTTTTTGTCTGGCTATTGACTGTGAAAACTGATAAACATGTTTTACTATTGTGATTACATAACTATTACTTACTTAATACCATAGTATCATGATTGGTCCACAGAAAAATGAAAGAACTCTATTATCACCAAAACTACAGTTTAATAGAAAAACCTGTAGTCACTTTTTAAAATCCAGATGCATATCAGAATTACCTTGGAGTTTTTTGAAAAATACAAATGCCTAGGTATTGCTTTTTTTTCCTCCAGAGCTCCAGATACTTTTCTAATGATCAGCCATATTCAAAAACAACTGAACTATATGAAGATCTTTTACTTTTATCTAGTTTGTTTCACTTTTTCTATTTCATATTCAGTGCTCTGATTTAATTTACTTTAGGTTTTTCAATTACTCCATCTCTTTTTAAAAATATGTATAATATATATATTTTAGAAAACTTACAAATTTTTGCCTAACTAAAAAATTTATGACATTTTGATTACACTTGTTTGACTTAGTATGAATAGAATGCTAGATTTCTAAGTAAAAAAAAAAAATAGATATGCAACAAGCAACTAAAGTGTACTGTATGCCACAGGGAACTACAGCCAGTATCTTATAATAACCTATAATGGAAAATAGTTTCAAAACTTACATATGTGTATGTGTTTAACTGAATCACCTTACTCTGCACCTGAAACACGGCAGGTCAACTATACTTCAATAAAATATATATATATAAAAAAAAAGAATACTGGAATGAGAAAGAATCCCTTCTCCAGGGGATCTTCCCAACCCATGGATCGAACCTAGGTCTCCTACATTCCAGGCAGATTCTTTACCATTTAAGCCAGCAGGGAAGCCCAATAACATCATACATACACTATATTAAATGCTGACCACCTAAGACTGGAAACAAAGCAAAGATATCTTCTGTTTTCATTTCTACTTAATATTGTACCATCCTAGATAGTAAAACAGAGAAGAAAACAAAAGGCCTGCAGGTAGGATAAGAATATATGAAACTTGTTTTTAATTGTAGTTGTCATAATCATCTATGTAGAAAATCCTAAGTAATCTATAATAAAAAGTCACTCCAACTAATGAGTTTAATAGGATTGCAGGATACATGTTCTATATTTTCAAATTTTATTTTTATAAAATCCCAATGAACAATTAAAACTTGTAATTAAAAATACTATTTACAATAGCATCCAAAACATGAACAAACTATTTACAAGATCTTGTACATTTTAAAATATAAAACACTGCTGGGAGAAATTAAAGGCCTGGATAAATGGAGAGATATATTGTGTTCATAAATTGGGAGATTCAATATTGTTAGGTCTTCCCTGTAGCTCAAACAGTAAAGAATCTGCCTGCAATGCAGGAGACCTGGGTTCAATCCCTGGGTCGGGAAGATCCTCTGGAGAAGGGAATGGCAATCCATTCCAGTATTCTTGCCTGGAGAATCCCGTGGACAGAGGAGCCTGGTGGGCTACAGTCCATGGGAGGGCAAAGAGTCGGACATGACTGAGCAACACTACAATATTGTTAAATTGTCATTCTATCCAAAACTGATCTATAGATTCAACATAATCTCAATCAAAATTCCATTAGGTGTTTTTATAGAAACTGACAAGTTAGTTTGAAAACATATAGAAACTCAAAACATGTAGAGTAACCAAAACAATTTTGAAAAGAACAAAGTTGGAGGACTAATGGTACCTGGCTTCAAGACTTACTGTTAAACCACCATAATGAAGACAGTGTGGTACTCAAGTATGGACATATAGATCAATGGACAAGAACAGAGTCTTTTTATAGATACACACACACATATGGTCAAAGGAGTTCAATGGTGAAAGTATAGTCTTTCCAACAGCTGCTTCTGGAACAACTGAATATTCATATTAAAAATTAATTTCAACTCATATCTCACACCATATACAAAGAATTAACTTGAGTTAGTCAATAAACCTAATTGTAGGAGCTAAAATAATAAAATTTCTAGAAGAAAAAAGGGTCAAAGACTATTTTGATAAGACAAACAATAAAAGTCATAAATTAAAACAAATCTAATAGTTGGCTTTCATCAAAACTAAAAACTTCTGCACCTAAAATCTAGTTAAAAAAAAAAATGAAAAGGTAAATTATAGGATGAAAGAAAATATTCACAATACTAGTATCCAAGAAAGAACTTGCGTTCAGAATATATAAAAACTTATGATTCAATAAAAAACAATCCAGTTCAACTGGGGCAGAAGATTTGAAGATATATATATGGCAATAAGCACATAAAAGATGAACAACTCCAAGGTTCATCAGGGAAATGCCAACTAACACCAACTGCACCTACTACAATGGCTAAAATTAAAAATAGCAATAATGCCAAGTTTAGTGAAGATGTGGAATAACTGGAACTCCAAACTATTTTCCTCTTAAATTAAACTTAGCGTAGTACTCAGTTCCAAGGTTCTTCCCAAAAGAAATCAGAATACACCTCCATACAAAGACTAGTACATGAAAGAACAGATCATTTTCAATGAAACTGGCTAAAATTGGAAACAACTAAACTGCCTGTCAACATGTGAAGATAGATTGTGGTATCTCTATATAATAGAATACTACTCAATAATGTAAATGAAAATTTACAGATATACACACCAATATGGAAAATTCACTAAGATTAATACTGAGTGAAAGTAGCCAGATACAAACAAGTACCACATTTATTAGTCTACTTCTATGAAATTCTAGAAAAAGCTGATCTAACTTCTAATAACAGACAACAGATCAATGTGCTTTAGCTTTGAGGGAGGCAGGGACTGACTGCAAAGGGGTTTGAGAGAATTTTGAGGGTGATGGAAATGTTTTACATCTTGATTATGGTGGTAATCACATTGTTGTTCAGTCTCTAAGTGGTGTTCAGCTCTTTGCAACCCCATGGACTGAAGCATTTCAGGCTTCCCTGTACTTCACTATCTCCTGGAGTTTGCTGAAACTCATGTTCATTGAGTCGGTGATGCCATCTAACCATCTCATCCTCTGTTGCCCTCTTCTGCTCTCAGTCTTTTCCAGTGAGTCATATCTTTGCATCAGGTGGCCAAAGTATTGAGGCTTCAGCTTCAGCATCAGTCCTTCTACTGAATATTCAGGGTTGATTATCTTTAGGACTGACTGGTTTTATCTCCTTATTGTCCAAGGGACTCTAGAGTCTTCTGCAGCACCACAGTTTGAAAGCATCAGTTCTTCAGTGTTCAGCCTTCTTTATGGTCCAACTCTCACATCTGTACATGACTACTGGAAAAACCAGAGCTTTGGATATATGGACCTATATGACTATATGGACCTATATAACTATAGGTCCATAAAGACTATATGACTATGAGTTTTAAGACAGCTTTTTAACTCTCCTCTTTCAACATCATCAAGAGGCTCTTTAGTTCCTCTTCAGTTTGTGCCACTAGAGCGGTGTGTGCATGCTAAGTCGCTTCAGACCTGTCCAACTTTGTGTGACCCAATGGCCTGCAGCCTGCCAGGTTCCTCTGTCCATGGGATTCTCCAGGCAAGAATATTTGACTGGGTTTCCATACCTGCCCCCAGGGGATCATCCCAATCCAGGGACTGAACTCACATCTCTAATGCCTCCTTCATTGGTAGGCAGGTTCTTTATAACCAGCTCCATCTGGGAAGCTCCATTAGAGTGGTATCATCTGCATATATGACATTGCTTATATTTCTCCCAGCAATCTTGATTCCAGCTTCTGATTCATCCAACCTGACATTTTGCATGATGTACTCTGCATAGAAGTTAAATAAGAAGGGTGACAATATTCAGCCTTGAGATACTCCTTTCCCAATTTTTAAACAGTCCATTGTTCCATATCTGTTTCTAACTGCTGCTTCTTGACCTGCAAACAGGTTTCTCAGGAGGCAGGTAAGGTGGTCTGGGATTCTCATCTCTTTAAAAATTTTCTACAGTTTGTTGTGATCAACACTCAAAGACTTCAGTGTAGTCAATGAAGCAGAAGTAGATATTTTTCTGGAATTCCCTTGCTTTTTCTACGACATAGTAGACGTTAACAATTTGAGCTCTGGTTCCTTTGTCTTTCCTAAAACCAGCTATACATCTGAAAGTTTTCAGTTTACGAACTGCTGAAGCCTAGCTTGAAAGATTTTGAGCATAATCTTGGTAGCATGTGAAATTAGTGAACTGTACGGTAGTTTGAGCATTCTTTGGCATTGCCTTTCTTTGGGATTGGAATGAAAACTGGCCTTTTCCAGTCCTGTGGCCACAGCTAACTTTTCTAAATTTGCTAGCATACTGACTGCAGCAATTTAACAGCATCGTCTTTTAGGATTTGAAGTAACTCAGCTCGAATTCCATCACCTCCACTAGCTTTCTTTGTAGTAATGCTTCCTAAGGCCCACTTAACTTCACATTCCAGGATGTCTGGCTCTAGGTGAGTGACCACAACGTTGTGGTTATCTGGGTCATTAAGATCTTTTTTGTATAGTTCTTCTGTATATTCTTGGCACCTCTTCTTAATATCTTCTTCTCTTAGGTCCTTGCCGTTTTCTTTCACTCTGCCCATGTTTGCATGGAATATTCCCTCAGTATCTCCAATTTTCTTGAAGAGATCTCTAGTCTTTGCTATTCTATTGTTTTCCTCTATGTCTTTGCTTTATTCACTTAAGAAGGCTTTCTTATCTCTCATTGCTATTCTTTGGAACTTTGCATTCAAATGGGTATATCTTTCCCTTTTCTCCTTTGCCTTTCACTTCTCCTGTTTTATCAGCTATTTGTAAGTCCTCCTCAGACAATCACTTTGCCTTCTTGCATTTCTTTTTTATTAGGATGGTTTTGGTCACTGCCACCATACAATGTTACAAACCTCCATCTGCAGTTCCTGAGGCACTCTATCAGATCTAATCCCTTGAAATGTATTCGCCACCTCTGCTGTATAACCCTAAGGGATTTGTCTTAGGTCATACCTGAATAATCTTGTGATTTTCCCTGCTTTCCTCAATTTAAGCCTGAATTTTGTGGTAAGGAACTGATGGTCTGAGCCACAGTCAGCTCGAGGTCGTGTTTTGCCTACTCTATAGAGCTTCTCCATCTTCGACTGCAAAGAATATATCAGTGTGATTTCTGTTTTGACCATCTGATGATGTTCATGTGTAAAGTTTCTCGGGTTGCTGAAGAGGGTGTTTGCTATGACCACTTCATTCTCTTGGCAAACTCTGTTAGTCTTTGTGCTGCTTCATTTTGTACTCCAAGGCCAAACTTGCTTGTTCCTCCAGGTCTCTCTTGAGTTCCTACTTTTGCACTCCAATCCCCCACGCCGAAAAGGACATCTTTCTTTCTTTTTTTTTTTTTTTTGGGTATTCATTCTAGAAGCTCTTGTAGGTCTTCATAGAAATCGTTCGGCTTCAGCTTCTTCGGCATTACTGGTTGGGGCACAGACTTGGATTGCTGTGATACTGTATGGTTTGCCTTGGAAATGAACCAAGATCATTCTGTCATTTTTGAGGCTGCACCCAAGTATTGCATTTCAGACTCTTTTGTTGACTGTGAGGGTTACTTCATTTCTTCTAAGGGATTCTTGCCTATAACAGTAGACATAATGGTTATCTGAATTATATTCACCCATTCCTGTTCCATTTCAGTTTCCCAAGATGTTGATGTTCGCTCTTGCCATCTCCTGCTTGACCATGTCCAATTTACCTTGATTCACAGACTACTGGTTTTTCCAGTAGTCGTGTATGGATGTGAGAGTTGGACTATAAAGAAAGCTGCATGCCAAAGAATTGATGCTTTTGAACTGTGGTGTTGGAGAAGACTCTTGAGAGTCCCTTGGACTACAAGATCAAACCAGTCCATGCTAAAGGAAATCAGTCCTGAATATTCACTGGAAGGACTGATGCTGAAGCTGAAACTCCAATACTTTGGCCACCTGATGTGAAGAACTGACTTCTTAGAAAAGACCCTGATGCTGGGAAAGATTGAAGGCGGGAGGAGAAGGGGACAACTGAAGATGAGATGGTTGGATGGCATCACCGACTCGATGGACATGGGTTTGAGTAAGCTCCACGAGTTGGTGATGGACAGGGAAGCCTGGCGTGCTGCAGTCCATGGGGTCTTAAAGAGTCAGATACGACTGAGTGACTGAAGTGAACTGAATAATCATTAGTAACTGAAGATGATAATCTTTAAATGCCAATTTAAAATAAATTGGTATGTAGTCTATGTCACGAATATTTGTACTTTTTTCCCCTAGTACATGGGGCTGAAGACCAGACTTCTCAGGTGGCAGGTCAGGTGGTTTGGTATTCCCATCTCTTAAACACTCTCCGACATACATCACAGCAGGATCCTCTATGACACACCTCCCAGAATATTGGAAATAAAAGCAAAAATAAACAAATGGGACCTAATTAACCTTAAAAGCTTCTGTACATCAAAGGAAACTATTAGCAAGGTGAAAAGACAGCCTTCAGAATGGGAGAAAATAATAGCAAATGAAGCAACT
>NW_011495048.1:9177959-9195951 GCF_000754665.1 Bison bison bison
AGTGTGGAGATTCCTTAAAAAACTGGAAATAGAACTGCCTTATGATCCAGCAATCTCACTGCTGGGCATACACACTGAGGAAACCAGAAGGGAAAGAGACACGTGTACCCCAATGTTCATCGCAGCACTGTTTATAATAGCCAGGACATGGAAGCAACCTAGATGTCCATCAGCAGATGAATGGATAAGAAAGCTGTGGTACATATACACAATGGAGTATTACTCAGCCATTAAAAAGAATACATTTGAATCAGTTCCAATGAGGTGGATGAAACTGGAGCCTATTATACAGAGTGAAGTAAGCCAGAAGGAAAAACATAAGTACAGTATACTAACGCATATATATGGAATTTAGAAAGATGGTAACAATAACCCGGTGTATGAGACAGCAAAAGAGACACTGATGTATAGAACAGTCTTACGGACTCTGTGGGAGAGGGAGAGGGTGGGAAGATTTGGGAGAATGGCATTGAAACATGTAAAATATCATGTAAGAAACCAGTTGCCAGTCCAGGTTCGATGCACGATACTGGATGCTTGGGGCTAGTGCACTGGGACGACCCAGAGGGATGGTATGGGGAGGGAGGAGGGAGGAGGGTTCAGGATGGGGAACACATGTATACCTGTGGCGGATTCATTTTGATATTTGACAAAACTAATACAATTATGTAAAGTTTAAAAATAAAATAAAATTAGAAAAAAAAAAATAAACAGATGCTAGATGGAAAAAAAAAAAAATTTCCACAGTTTGTTGTGATCCATATAGTCAAAGGCTTTGGTGTAGTCAATAAAGCAGAAGTAGATGTTTTTCTGGAACCCTTGCTTTTTCAGTGATCCAACGGATGTTGGCAATTTGATCTCTGGTTCCTCTGCCTTTTCTAAATCCAGGTTGAACATCTGGAAGTTCTCAGTTCATGTACTGTTGAAGCCTAGCTTGGAGAATTTTGAGTATTACTTTGCTAGCATGTGAGATGAGTGCAATTGTGTGGTAGTTTGAATATTCTTTGGCATTGCCAGAATCTCTTCTCAATGGAAGAGACTGACTGTGGGGAAAACTTGGTCTTGCACTGGTGGGCAGGGAAATGCTCAGGAAATTTTTAATCCAATTTTCTACTGATGGGTGGGGCTGTGTCCTCACCGCAGCCCCCCACAACCCCATTAGTTGTTTGGCCTGAGGTGACCCTATCCTGAGACTACAGACTCTATGTTAGGGCTAAATGTGACCTCCAAACAGACTTTTGCCAACACGCCCCTCCCAGGACCGCACAGCAGGCCACCGCTGACACACACCTCTGCAGGAGACCCTGCATCACTCACAGGCAGGCCTGGCTCAGCCTCTTGTGGGGTCATTTCTCCTTGCTCCTTGTTCCTTTGGCACACAAATGCTTTGTGCCCTCCAACAGTCTCTGGTAATCATGAGGATATACATATTTCCCCAAATTCATTGATCTATACATTTTAAATAGGTATAATTTATTTGTAAATCACACTTGAAAAACATGATTTAAAAATCTGTCATCACTTTTGTATGAAGAAAGCAGAATGCTGTCTGGAACAGCAATCCATCTCAAATGACATGAGATCCAGTTTTAAGATGACTAGGCATCTAATAAAGTACCTGACATTTTCTTCCAGCAATCAGTTGCCACCAGTTACCACTTTGGTAAAGTAAACTTTAAATAACTTATTAAAAATAACTCTTTTAAAGAACACATACTTCTTGTAAAAGTTCTGAGAGAAAAATCATACTACTTGCTGTTTAGATGAAGTGACAGACACATACGTAATATTGCCCATGATTTTCAAAATCCTATGAGAGGGAAGAAGTTAGCTTTAATTATTTAATATCACCACTCGGACATTTAACCTTTTCCTAACTTTGCAGGTGTTATAAGCACATTGTAGGAGCACTCTAAGTAGATGGAATGATCAACACACTATGGAAAGAGGAGTGTGAGAGTACATGCTGTGATTGGGAAGCTCCTAAGGCAGCAGAGCTGAGAGATGAAGCCTAGGAGACAGACAGGGCTTATTAACTACTGAAGGATTTCAAGCTGCAGAAAAGAGAAAACTGAAAGTGTCAGTCACTCAGTCATGTCCAACTCTTTGTGACCCCATGGACTGTAGCCTACCAGGTTTCTGTGCCCATGGAATTCTCCAAGGAGAATACTGGAGTGGATAGCCGATCCCTTCTTCAGGGCATCTTCCTGACCCAGGGATCAAATCAGGGTCTCCTGCATTGCAGGCAGAATCTTTACCACCAGGGAAGCCAAATCTATGAACAGATGTGCACTCTGGTGGCACTTAAGGGGATTAATTGAGCGGTAGGTGGGGAAGATTGGAAGGCAGAGCATTACAGACAGAGGGCCACTGCTTGATCATGGTACAATAGGGAAGGTCTAGATTTAAGGTAATCACAGCAAGGCTGAATAGAATGAGATGTTTTAGGCAGTGATGTCTTTTTCATCATAGGGGACTGGAAGGCAAAAGCAGGAAGTCAAGAGACACCTGGAGTAACAGGCAAGTTTGGCCTTGGAATACAAAATGAAGCAGGGAAAAGGCTTCATTTTGCCAAGGTTTGCCTAAAGAACACACTGGTCATAGCAAATACCCTCTTCTAACAACACTACACATGGACATCACCAGATGATCAATATCAAACTCAGATTGATTACATTCTTTGTAGCCAAAGATGGAGAAACTCTATATAGTCAGCAAAAACAAGACTGGGAGCTGACTGTGGCTCAGATCATGAACTCCTTATTGCCAAATTCAGACTGAAATTGAAGAAAGTAGGGAAAATCTCTAGGCCATTCAGGTGTGACCTAAACCAAATCCCTTATGATTATACAGAGGAAGTGGCAAATAGATTCAAGGGATTTGAGCTGGTAGACAGAGTGCCTGAAGAACTAAGGCAGAGGGGTCCATAGCACTGCACAGGAGGTGGTGATCAAAACCATAAGCAAGAAAAAGAAACACAAAAAAAGCAACATGGTTGTCTGAGGAAGCCTTACAAGTAGTGGGGAAAGGAGTGAAAGGCAAAAGGGAAAAGGAAAGATATACCCATCTGAATGCAGAGTTCCAAAGAATAGCAAGGAGAGATAAGAAAGCCTACAGAAGTGAACACTGCAAAGAAATATAGGGAAAAAAATAGAATGGGAAAGACTAGAGACCTCTTTGAGAAAATCAGAGATACCAAGGGAACATTCCATGCAAAGATGGGCACAATAAAGGACAGAAATGGTATGGACCTAGCAGAAGCAGAAGATATTAAGAAGAGGTGACAAGAATATACAGAAAACTGTACAAATAAGGTCTTAATGACCCAGGTAACCATGATGGTGTGATCACTCACCTAGAGCCAGACATCCTGGAATGTGAAGTCAAGTAGGCCTTAGGAAGCATCACTACAAAAGAAAGCTAGTGGAGGTGATGGAATTCCAGTTGAGCTATTTCAAATTGTAAAAGATGATGCTGTTAAAATGCTGTACTCAATATGCTAGCAAATTTGGAAAAGTCAGCAGTGGCCACAGGACTGGAAAAGGTCATTTTTCATTCTAATCCCAAAGAACGGCAATGTAAAATAATGTTCAAACTACTGCACAACTGCACTCATTTCACATGCAATTAATGAAGGTGATGCTCAAAATCCTTCAAGGTGGATTTCAACAGTATGTGAACTGAGAACTTCCAGATGTACAAGCTGGATTTGGCACCAGAGACAAATTGTCAACATCTACTAGATCAGAAAAAAAAAAAAGCAAGAGAATTCAAGAAAAACATCTACTTTTGCTTTATTGACTATACTAAAGTCTTTGACTGTGTGGATCACAACAAACTGTGGAAGATCCTTAAAGAAATAGGAATACCAGGCCACCTTACCTGACTCCTGAGAAATCTGTATGCAGGTCAAGAAGCAGCACTTAGAACCAGACATGGAACAACAAACTGGCTCAAAATTGGGAAAGGAGTACGTCAAGGCTGTATACTGTCACCTTGCTTATTTAACTTATATACAGAGTACATCATGAGAAATGCTGGGCTGGATTAAGCTCAAGCAGGAATCAAGATTGCCAGGAGAAATATCAATAACCTCAGATAATCAGATGATACCACCCTTATGGCAGAAAGCTAAGATGAACTAAGGAGCCTCTTGATGAAAGTGTAAAAGGAGAGTGAAAAAGCTGGCTTAAAACTCAACATTCAAAAAACTAAGATCATGGCATCCAATTCAATCACTTCATGGCAAATAGATGGGGAAACCACTGAAAGAATGACTCCATTTTGGGCTCCAAAATCACTGTGGATAGTGGCTACAGCTATGAAATTAAAAGACACCTGCTCTTTGGAAGAAAATCTATGACAAAGCTAGATGTTGTGTTAAAAAGCAGAGACATCACTTCGTGGTCAAAGGTCCATATAGTCAAAGCTATGGTTTTCCCAGTAGTCACATATGGATGTGAGAGCTGGACCATAAAGAAGGTTGAGCACCAAAGAATTGATGCTTTTGAACTGTGGTGCTGGAAAGACTCTTGAGAGTCCCTTGGACAACCAGGAGATCAAATAAGTCAATCCTAAAAGAAATCAACCAAGAATATGCACTAGAAGGACTGATGCTGAAGCTCCAATGCTCTGGCCACATGATATGAAGATCCAACTCATTGGAAAAGACCCTGACGCTGGGAAAGATTGAGGGCAGGAGGATAAGGAGGCAATAGAGGATGAGATGGTTAGATGACATCATTGACTCAATGGACATGAGTTTGAGCAAACTCCAGGAGATAGTAAAGGACAGGGAAGCCTGGTATGCTGCAGTTCATGGGGTCAAAAGAGTCAGACACAACTGAGTGACTGAACAAAACCTCAGAAATCAGAACTGATGGCATTTCATTGCTGACTGGATATGGCGTTAGGAATGAGGGAGGATTCTAGGATGATTTCTAACTTGTAATTCTGTCCATCTAAATAACTATAATATCCCTTAAACTGGAATATATAGGAGGAGAAGCAGGGAGAAAGATGACAACTTCAAGTCTGCACATAATAAATCTGAGGCAATTGTGCAGACTCAGTGGGGAGGTTTCCTATAGGCCAGGTTAATGTGGGGGTGGAGAGCAGTGGCCTGGGCTGAAGTCAGAGACAGGATACCAAAATAAAAAATAAACTCTTTGTCTGATGGCATGAGACAGGGTTCTCAGGGCTGGTGCACTGGGATGACCCTGAGGGATGGGATGGGGAGGGAGGTAGGAGGGGGTTCAGGATGGGGAACACATGTACACCCATGGCCGATTCATGTCAATGTATGGCAAAAACCACTACAATATTGTAAAGTAATTAGCCTTCAATTAAAATTAAAAAATAAAAAATAATTAAAAAAAATAAACTCTCATTTTGCATAAAATGGGAGGGGAGCTAAAGATGGAACCTTGGAGAGCCTGAATATTTTCATGAAGAGACAGAAGAAGAGCATAAAAAAGTGCCAAAAAGTTGCATCGAGAGTCACAGAAGGCAAGAACAATGAGACTTTGATGGTAATGTGGTCAGGAGCCATCAAATGTTGAAAAGTCATCAAGTAACTAAAGAGAAATATGTGTATCAAGTAGGAAGTCACTGGTGACCTTTCCAAGAGCAGCTCCAGAACACTGAAGAGAAGAGCCAGAAGGTGGTGCTATGAGGGGGAATGGGGGCGAAGAAGCAGAGAAATTCAGTGTTCATTATTCTATTAAGAGCTTGACTGTGAAAGGATGGTGAATATTTGATTAATAGCAGAGGGGAAACAATTTTAAGGAATAGATGTATGTATGTTGCTTTGTTTGATGGTGGCTTGGGCCCGAGCCTGCTGATGTAGCAAGATTCATGGGGAGAGTGGGGAAGGTGACAGAGTAAAAGTGTCAAGGGGAATGCTGAGGGATCCAGCGTGGAACTAGTCTTAGGTAAGAGAAAGGCTCCTATCCCACTGAATTGAAACCAAAAAGATTTATGTACATGGAGGTAAGTGGTTGGGTAGGTGGTGAGGAGCAGATAAAGTTAATGAAAAACCTATTAAAAGGGGAGATTCTCTGTTGAAAGGGCAAGAAGCTGATCACATGAGTTTAAAGAGAGCAGTGAAAGTTGGAAAAGGTGATGATGAGTATCGAAAAGCTTTTATATCTAAGAAATACAACTAGGAACTCCTCTTTTTAAAATTAATCCCAGTTTACATATATGGAAATATGAATAATGATTGTTAGGTAAAGAAATTCTGATTACACACTGCCTCTACCTTGAAGGATGACACGTCGTGCTCCCTCCTGAGGAAGACATGTTATTTTTTCACATTCTTATAGAAACAGTGGTGATGGCCTTTTAACCTCCGGTGGCATTCATGTGATAATTATAAGCATTTAGAATGGAAGCTCTAGTCTTCAACATTACACTAACTGACCTATTCTAAGAGTCAGACTCCAAAAATCTTGGCATGCTGGCAGCAGCCACTGACACGTTTACATATGACAGCATTCTATTTTAAACTATGATCTATCTCAGCTTCTTAAATTGTACGCTACACCTTTCATGTCAAAATTTCCAAAGGCTTGCATAACAAGCATATGAAAAACATCTCATAAATGCTCCCTAGTGGGGAAACTGCACATGAAACTACCTGTTTATATATGCAGTAACTTGAATTATACATGAAAATTCCACATGGATGCCCAGAATCAGCACTGTGTTAATTCAAGAAGTATATTAAAATTTCTGGATGTATTTAGTAGCAGATCCTAAGAAAAATCTGTTCTTTAAACAGGGTTTTCTTTAAAAAAAAAAAGAAAAAGAAAAAGATCTGTTAGCTGGAATATACTGTTTCAAGGAATCTACTCTTCCTAGGAAAAATAATATATAATAAACACTAATCTTATAATACATTTTCAAAAATCCTGGGAAACTCCATGTTTTGTTCTTTTAAAGACCCTGGAAGACTGTAAAATTTCCCTATTCTATAAATCTTGTAAGTCATATTGAAAATAAAATTTAAATGATAAATGTCAGTTGCAGAAGTTATCACCTTTTCATTTGAATGCTTGACTTCTATTGGATAATTCTCTTCCAAGAGACTTACTTGGGAAAAAGAGGTGACAGCCAACTCATTGCCTAATTGATTTAGGAACAGTGCCCAGGGAGATAGTCCAATTAAGTTTACAAGCTGGCAATTAGCAGGAAGCCCTCTAAATCCCTACACTGAGAGCCTGTTTACTTTAGTAAGAAGGCAAATGTGCTAGAGATAGGAAGAGAAAGCTGTGCTTTTTGCAAAACTGTTGTGAGTAGGCCCACAAGGGAGGGCTGAAGAAAAGCTAGGTGTATGTTAGTAGACTGCCTTCTTGTTTCACAGGTAACTGGGATATACAGAGAGGGAGAGAGTTTCAACAGATATGCAAAACATCTAACATCCACTTTAATAAGTGTTGTGCGTGGAGACATACCACTATTAAACGTGTAGTTGGGCAAAGTAGAACTGGATTATCTCATAATAAATGAGATTCCAAACATATTTTTCTTGGGTAATACTAATGTTATGAATGGATTTAGATTCTTTTTTTTTTCATGTGAAAAGAACATAGCTCTCACTTAGATCCCTAATAGCTTTCAAGTTAAGTCATTTTCATTAGACTTATTTCATTCATTCTATTTCAGAGGCAAGTAGATCCATTAAAAACAACAAGTAAACTGACAGTTATTTAACAAACACTACAAAGTTTTTAAAAACTTAACTTTGTGCCACAGAGCCAAATCCTGTAAGGGGTTTTGAAATGTATCTACTTTTCTATGTTTTCAGGTTGCAATCGGTTCAGTTCAGTTCAGTCACTCAGTCGTGTCCAACTCTTTGCAACCCCATGAATCGCAGCACGCCAGGCCTCCCTGTCCATCACCAACTCCCAGAGTTCACTCAGACTCACGTCCATTGAGTTGGTGATGCCATCCAGCCATCTCATCCTCTGTCATCCCCGTCTCCTCCTGCCCCCAATCCCTCCCAGCATCAGGGTCTTTTCCAATGAGTCAACTCTTCGCATGAGGTGGCCAAAGTACTGGAGTTTCAGCTTTAGCATCAGTCCTTCCAATGAATACCCAGGACTGATCTCCTTTAGGATGGACAATAATGTGCACTAATTGAAATATGCTTTTTTAAACCTAAAAAGTTCCTCTCAAGAATGTTAAATTATCAAAACTGCCTAAAAAGTGTCATATATTTTAGGACATACCTGGTAATGCAAACCTATAGAAGGCAAATAAAATTCTGCTTTAAAGCTTCCTGGTTGAAATAGTATACATTAATACATAATTTTCCTAATATTGAAATAATTTTTTGAATATTTTTATCTAGAAGAAAAACATAAAATTACACAAATATCTTTAGCAAATTCTAACCAAGCATTTTCCTTCCTCTTCTTTTAAAACACTTGTTTTACACATTTTCAATCTGGAAAGAAATGAACACTTATCTAAAATAACTTAATAGAAAAAGTATTATATCCCTACACACAGAATTTTACAAGGGACATAGTAAGTACTTTTAAAATATTCTCATATGTACTATTTCTTAAGGAATTTTTTTAGTAGACAGTTTATTTTGGAAAGCATCATATATGGACAGCTCAGGCTTTTTATTCATGTGATGGAAAATTAATGCAATTTCAAATTTTTTCAATATATAATGGACCTTGACATTTTAGAAAATCATCCACAAAACTTTCTTAAGAAAACTACATGAAATGTAAGCATATTGATGGGATGAGGAACAAAAAAAAATCTACATTCCAGGAATAGTTTTACTGTCTTAATTGTACTGTCATCATAAAAAAATTTATTTACTCACCAACTTCCTTGACTTACCAAGTTTAAACAGAAGTACACCCAATGGTCCTCTGTCAAACCTGAGGAAGAGGAGATTACAGATGTCCCCACTTTCAGGCTTCTTAGAAACAAACTGAGGCGCTATCCACTGCATTTGAACAAGACTGCTGGAAACATCAAAGAATTTTTTGAATTGTAGAGTCTCCCTAGGTGAGTTGTCTTCAGCCAAAAGTTGGATGTTAATAGGAGAAAGAGCCATATCAAATATTTGCAGCTCCCCTTGGTTATTGCCGACTAGCAGAATGGCCCCACTGGGGTGGCAACTTATTAAGGAAGGCAGAAGTTCAGCCCGAGCTAAGAGAGTCACTCTACGGTGAGTTTCATAAAGAATTACTGAAGAATCTTCACAGCCCAGGATCAGTTTGTCTTCAGCAGCATTCCTGCAACAACTAATGGCCTTTGACTTAAGTGGTATTCTGGTGACTGATACACACTGGATTTTGTTCCGAACACATTCATAGACGCAGCTGTCAGCCATGGGCTCTTTGTCTACACTGATGGAGCACTCCACTGTCAGCACTCGATTAGGATGTTTGGTGTCAAAGCGAACATCCAGTGGATCCCATTCTGTGCGTATAGAACTCAGAACCTGTAAGAAATATAACAAGTATGTTCAGATAGACTGGTTTTTCTTTAGCTGTCACACATAGCACTGCATATTAACCTAGAATCCTACTGAATATAGTCAACTACCACCTTAAATATCAGCAACATATTAGCAGGTATGTCTATATTTCATATAGAACATATATAAACGTGTGTGTGTATGTGCATGCGCTCAGTCATGTCTGACTATAGCCTGCCAGGCCCCTCTATCCACGGGATTTCCCAGGCAAGAGTATCGGAATGGGTTGCCATTTCTTTCTCCAGAGGATCTTCTTGACCCAGGGATGGATCTCCTGTCTCCTGAGTCTCCTGCATAGGCAGGTGGACTGTTTACCACTGAGCTACCTGGGAAGCCCATATATAAATATATATAGCACATACTCAGCACAGCTGCAGAAATTAAATTATAAAAATTTAACTTAAGCATTTTGTTTTAGAAAGTCTGTAAGTAACATAAAGACAAATATTTCCTACAATATACAGAAACTAACAGAGTGGGCTTTTAGTAAAATAATATGGCTAGCAGATTACCTAAAGACATCAGAAGCATGATTTTTAAAGGATGAATAAAGGATTTTAACAATTCAGTTCATCTCCTTCCAACCCACTACCCCTGCTGATTCTAAAATTACTGGTAAATTATTTACCAGAAATATATTCCTAATTAGTAGAGTAAGAAATCAAAAACCAAAATGGTCCATTTTCAAGAACATCTAGCTTTGAGTGACAGCTTGCTGATGTAGTAGCCAATAGCTGATAGCCATAACGAATACAAAACTAGAAAGTCTGGGCAAACAAAGGGACGGTGAGATGCCTAGGATTTTTGTGCGGGTTCATCCTACTGGTGAATTCAAAACCTACAAACTGGAATAGGTACACAGAAAAGGAGGAAATAAGACGTGGAAGGGTGGTGGGAGGAGATCATAAAGAGGGAGGGAACAAACCTAGGTGACATCCAGGAAGATTGTTTACCCCTTGGTACTCAGCCGAAGAGGAACAGGGGGGAGGGACTTGCATTCTAGGGATAAGATGCTCCCTGTAATGACTCTGGGTGTGCCTGCCCATCAGACACCAGATCTTGCAAGACCATCATTAAAGCCTCACTTCCATTCTTTGGGTTTGGGCTGGTGAGCATGTTTCTCACAAGCAGGGCAGGGTAAGCAAAGAAAAAAGCTTTAGAACTCTGTTAACATTCCTGTAGAAACATTTGTTGTTGGTGTTGTTTAGTTGCTAAGTCATGTCAGACTCTTTGGCAACCCCATGGGCTGTAGCCCACCAGGCTCCTCTGTCCATGGGATTTCCTAGGAGTGGGCTGTCATTTCCTTCTCCAGGGGATCTTCCTGACACAGGGACTGAACTTGTGTCTCCTGCACTGGCAGGCGGATTCTTCTACCACTGATTTTATTGTCAGAAAATATATGAAGGGTTGTTAAGTAGGTCAGTGATCAACAGAAAAAAATAAGAAGGTAATGTACTACTAGTTTTAAAATTAAAAAAAGACCTGGTGAGTAATATGACTTATAATACTAGTGAGGCAAAATTTGAAAAGCATTTCTAGTGTGGAAAGGAAAGGCAACAAGAATAAAGGAATAAAGCAGGCCATTCACCTTATTCATATGTAAATGTGGGAGGCCAAAAATCTGGAGAATGGTAACTGAGATCATTTCTAACACTGCTGAAAACCTCAAAATTAGATTTAGAAACATTACAAAGCACATGTCTACAAGAGACAGAATTTCACAGAACTCTGCATGTGTGTTTGTGCACTCGCAGAAGTTCAAAATCTGACGAAATCCAACCGTTAAGGTCAGTATCTGAGTTAATAGTATTATACCAAGGTCATGTTCCAGGATGTGACAATGTACTGCAGTAATGTGCATTACTGGGGCAAACAAGGGAAACTAGACAAACTAGGGGGAAAAGTACAGGAAGGGAATATGCTTTTAGCCATTTTGGCAATTATTTTAGCGGTTTCTTGAGAGTCGAATTATTTCATTTTTTTTTTTAAGAGCACACAGCTTTGTTACATAGTGCTGACTTGGGGATGGAACGGGGGTTAATGTGAATTTTTAAAAAATCCATCCTAAACATTATTAACAAACTAATCTTCCTAAACTAAATGTTCTTGCTGTCATTCCCTTGTTTGAACTTTTTAACTGTTACCCAATTTTGCTTCCCTGGTGGCTCAAATGGTAAAGAATCTGCCTGCAATGTGGGAGACCCGGGTTTGATCCCTGCGTTGGGAAGATCCCCTGGAGAGGAGAATGGCAACCCACCCCAGTACTCTTGCCTGGAGAATCCCATGGACGGAGGAGCCTGGCAGGCTACAGTCCATGGAGTCGCAAAGAGTGGAACATGACTGAGCAACTAGCACAAATACAACTAATGAATTAAAGTTTTATTCCCCTGCCTGGTATGTAAAACCATATAGGATCCATATCCAACTCTTTCCCTCCCTCACACTCACTTTCCTACTCTCACTTTTCTTTTTTGTCTAATAAATGCTTGAGTATGAGCTATATACTCAAGCACATACATACAGGCACAGGTCCTGGCACTGGTGGGGATACAGCAGTGAGGTCCTCATCCTCAGAGAACATACACTCTAATGGCTGAAGATAAGGTTAACAAATCACAAGCAAACATACGGAGTATGTTAGTGATTCTATATGTGTACCTCCTAAGTACTCGGAAGAATGGGAAGGGGAGGCAACAGAAGTCAGGACAGGCCTCTCTCATAAAGTTGACCTGAAAGAAGTGAAGAAGTGAAGCCATGCAGTCACCTGGAGAAGAGGGCTCCAGGCAGAGGAAGCAAACATGCCAAGGCAGCACTCTCGGCCTGAAGAAGAAACGATGGCAGAGCAACATGGCCACAGAAAATGGAGCAAGGAAGAACAGTGGGAATTGGAGGCGGCAGAAGATTGTGAAGTAGCTTGTAGGCCCTTACAGGGACTTTGGCTTTCCCCCTAAACAAGATGAGAAGCCAAAAGCAAAGGAGGAACGTGATCTGCCTTGCAAACCCCAGCATTATCTCCCGCAGTGTCCTCTCAGTACTGTATTCTGAGGTCAAACTAAAGCTGCATTTTCTCAGCTCTGAAATCTGTTAAACAGGGAGGCCATTCAGCTGATGAATCCCTAATGCCATCCTGGCTTATGAAAGCAAACCAAAACCTAAACCTGTAAATGCCTCAATGTTACAAAATCAAAATACCAAGGATAACCAATTACAATAGCCAATTAAGCTTTAAACTATAGCCAATCAAATAATTTCCTTTCTCTGCTTCTGTACTTTCTTTCTCAATTTTTCCCCTGTCTCAGTAGAGTCTTCCTAACCACTTTCAGTTTGGCACTTGCTCAAACTCTGAAGAATTTCAGTATGCCTCAGTTTATCTTTCAATAACTTCTCTTATATCCTTTACCTGAAATCCACACTCTTCACCCACAAAGGCTCAGTCTGTCTTATACGTCCCAAGGTGTAAGTCCATTATAACTCCCTTCTTCTCCTCCACTCCTAATCCCAGATACTTCTAAAAAGCTAGCCAAGGTCAGACGGAATATCAAATTCTGATTTAAAAAAAAGCAATACTTTATATTTATCTGTTGAAGTATAGTTGATTAACAATATTATATACTGATGCAATATTTTTATAGATTGTACCCCATTGAAAGTTATTGTAAAACAATAGCCGTATTTCCGTCTCTTAATGTGCTACCTCTATGTTGCCCCCACTCCATCTCTCTCTCTCTCCAATAGTAACCACTAGTTTGTTCCCTATATCTGTAAGTCTGCTTCGGTTTTGTAATATTAATTTGTTTTATTTACTAGATTTCACATGTAAGTCTTAATATAGAGTATTTGTCTTTTTCTGACTTATTCCACTCTCTCAATCTTGAAGCAATCACTTGTTCCATACAGGGTTTTAACTGTTGCTTCTTGACCCGCATACAGGTTTAAGATTGAGAAAGGAGTGTGACAGTGCTGTCTGCTGTCACCCTGTCTGTTTAACCTATATGCTGAGCACATCATGAGAAACGCTGGGCTGGATGAGTTATAAGCTGGGCTCAAGATAGGCAGAAGAAACATCAACAACCTCAGATATGTGAATGCTACCACTCTAATGGGAGAAAATGAAGAGGAACTAAAGAGCCTCTTGATGAGGATGAAGGAGGAGAGTGAGAAAGCCGGCTTAAGACTAAATATTAAAAAACTAACATCATGGCATCTAGCCCCATTACTGCATGGCAGATAGAAGGGGAAAAGGTGCAAGTACTGACATATTTTGTCTTCTTGACTCCAAAATCACTATGGACAGTAACTGCAGCCATGAAATCACAGACGACTACCTGTTGGCAGGAAAGCAATGACAAACCTAGACAGAGACATCACTCTGCCAACAAAGGTCCATATAGTCAAGGCCATGGTCTTCCCCATTTCATCATAAGGGACTGGAATGCAAAAGTAGGAAGTCAAGAAACACCTGGAATAACAGGTAAATTTGGCCTTGGAATATAGAATGAAGCAGTAAAAGGCTAACAGAGTTTTGCCAAGAGAACACATTGGTCATAACAAACACCCTATTCCAACAACACAAGAGAATACTCTACAGATGGACATTACCAGATGGCCAACACTGAAATCAGATTGATTATATTCTTTGCAGCGAAAGATGGAGAAATTCTATACAGTCAGCAAAAACAAGACTGGGAGCTGACTGTGGCTCAGATCATGAACTCCTTATTGCCAAATTCAGACTGAAATTGAAGAAAGTAGGGAAAACCACTAGACCATTCAGGTATGACTTTAATGAAATACCTTGTTATAGAGTGGAAATGAGAAACAAATTTAAGGGACTAGATCTGATAGACTGCCTGATGAACTATGGAGGGAGGTTCATGACACTGTACAGGAGACAGGGATCAAGACCATCCCCAAAAAAAGAAATGCAAAAAAAGCAAAATGGCTGTCTGAGGACCCCTTACAAAGAGCTGTGAAAAGAAGAGAAGCCAAAAGCAAAGGAGAAAAGGAACGATATACTCATTTGAATGCAGAGTTCCAAAGAATAGCAAGGAGAGATAAGAAAGCCTTCCTCAGCGATCAGTGCAAAGAAATAGAGGAAAACAATAGAATGGGAAAGACTAGATCTCTTCAAGAAAATAAGAGATGTCAAGGGAACATGTCATGCAAAGATGGGCACAATAAAGAACAGAAATAGTATAGACCGAATAGAAGCCGAAGATATTAAGATATTAAGAGGTGGCAAGAATACACAGAAGAAATGTACAAAAAAGATCTTCATGAACCAGATAATCACGATGGTGTGATTACTCACCAAGAGCCAGACATACTGGAATGTGAAGTCAAGTGGGCCTCCGGAAGCATCACTACATACAAAGCTAGTGGAGGTGATGGAATTCCAGTTAAGCTATTTCAGATTGTGAAAGACGATGCTGTGAAAGTGCTGCACTCAATATGCCAGCAAATTTGGAAAACTCAGCAGTGGCCACAGGACTGGAAAAAGTCATTGTTCATTCCAATCCCAAAGAAAGGCAATGCCAAAGAATGCTCAAACTACTGCCCAATTGCATTCATCTCACATGCTAGTAAAGTAATGCTCAAAATTCTCCAAGCCAGGCTTCAGCAATATATGAACCGCAAAATTCCAGATGTTCAAGCTGGTTTTAGAAAAGGCAGAGGAACCAGAGATCAAATTGCCAACATCCGCTGGATCATCGAAAAAGCAAGAGGGTTCCAGTAAAACATCTATTTCTGCTTTATTGACTATGCCAAAGCCTTTGACTGTGTGGATCACAATAAACTGTGGAAAATTCTGAAAGAGATGGGAATACCAGACCACCTGACCTGCCTCTTGAGAAACCTATATGCAGGTCAGGAAGCAACAGTTAGAACTGGTTCTAAACAGGAACAACAACAGACTGGTTCCAAATAGGAAAAGGAGGACGTCAAGGCTGTATATTGTCACCCTGATTATTTAACTTTTGTGCAGAGTACATCATGAGAAATGCTGGACTGGAAGAAGCACAAGCTGGAATCAAGATTGCCAGGATAAATATCAATAACCTCAGATATGCAGATGACACCACCCTTATGGCAGAAAGTGAAGAAGAACTCAAAAGCCTCTTGATGAAAGTGAAATTTGGCTTAAAGCTCAACATTCAGAAAATGAAGATCATGGCGTCTGGTCCCGTCACTTCATGGGAAATAGATGGGGAAACAGTGGAAACAGTGTCAGACTTTATTTTTGGGGGCTCCAAAATCACTGCAGATGGTGACTGCAGCTATGAAATTAAAAGACGCTTACTCCTTGGAAGGAAAGTTATGACCAACCTAGACAGCATATTAAAAAGTAGAGACATTACTTTGTCAACAAAGATCCATCTAGTCAAGGCTATGGTTTTTCCAGTATTCATGTATGGAAGTGAGAGTTGGACTATAAAGAAAGCTGAGTGCCAAAGAATTGATGTTTTGGAACTGTGGTGTTGGAGAAGACTCTTGAGAGTCCAAGGGACTGCAAGGAGATCCAACCAGTCCATGCTTAAGGAAATCAGTCCTGAATATTCATTGGAAGGACTGATGTTGAAGGTAAAACTCCAATACTTTGGCCACCTGATGCAAAGAACTGACTCATTTGAGAAGACCCTGATGCTGGGAAAGATTGAAGGTGGGAGGAGAAGGGGATGACAGAGGATGAGATGGTTGGATAGCATCACCGACCAAATGGACATGAGTCTGGGTAAATCCAGGAGTTGGTGATGGACAGGGAGGTCTGGCATGCTGCAGTCCATGGCATCACGAAGAGTCGGACACGACTGAGCAACTGAACTGAACTGAACTGAACTGATGGTCTTCCCAATGGTTACATACCCTTGTGAGAACTGGACCATAAAGAAAGCAGAACGCCAAAGAATTGATGCCTGATGCCTTTAAACTGTGGTGTTGGAGAAGATTCCTGAAAATCCCTTGGATAGCAAGGAGATCAAACCAGTCAGTTTTAAGGGAGATCAACCCTGAATATTCAATGGAAAGACTAATGCTGAAGCTGAAGCTCCAGTATTTTGGTCATCTGATGCAAACAGATGACTCATTGGAAAAGTCCCTGTAGCTGGAAAAGATTGAGGGCAGGAGGAGAAGAGGATGTCAAAGGATGAGATGGCTGGACGGCATCACCGATGCAATGAACATGAACTGGGGAAAACTCCAGGAGATGGTGAGGGAGAGGGAGGCCTGGGCTGCTGCAGTCCATGGGGTCACAAAGAGTCAGACACAACTGGGGGACCAAACAACAACCCTATTCTCTAGATCTATATACATTGTTGCAAGTGCTTTCATTCCTTTTTCTGGCTGAATAACACTCCATCAGTCATATATATATGTATATACACATACATATATGTGTGTGTGTGTGTATGTATATAATACACACAACATGTTTTCCATTCATCTGTTGATAGACATTTAGGTTGCTTCCATGTCTTGGCTATTGTAAACAGTGGGGCTATGAACACTCAGGTATATGTATCTTTTCTAATTAGTTTTCTCAGGATATATGCACTGGCGTGGGATATCAGGATCATAAGGTAACTCTACTTATAGCTTTCTGAGAGACTCACATACTGTTTTCCATAGTGGTTGTACCAACTTATATTCCCACCAACAGTGTAGAGTTCCTTTTTCTTCACACCCTCTCTAGCATGTATTATTTGTAGACTTTTTAATGATGGGCATTCTGACTGGTGTGAGGTCATAACTCATTGTAGTTTTGATTTGCATTCCTCTAATAATTAGTGGACGGAGGTTCGTGACACTGTACAGGAGACAGGGATCAAGACCATCCCCATGGAAATGAAATGCAAAACAGCAAAATGGCTGTCTGGGGAGGCCATACAAATAGCTGTGAAAAGAAGAGAAGCAAAAAGCAAAGGAAAAAAGGAAAGATATAAGAATCTGAATGCAGAGTTCCAAAGAATAGCAAGAAGAGATAAGAAAGCCTTCCTCAGCAATCTATGCAAATAAACAGAGGAAAACAACAGAATGGGAAAGAGTAGAGATCTCTTCAAGAAAATTAGAGATACCAAGGGAACATTTCATGCAAAGATGGACTCGATAAACGACAGAAATGGTATGGACCCAACAGAAGCAGAAGATATTAAGAAGAGGTGGCAGGAATACACAGAAGAACTGTACAAAAAAGATCTTTACAACCAAGATAATCACAATGGTGTGATTACTCTCCTACAGCCTGACATCCTGGAATGTGAAGTCAAGTGGGCCTTAGAAAGCATCACTACAAACAAAGCTAGTGGAGGTGATGGAATTCCAGGTGAGCTATTCCAAATCCTGAATGATGATGCTGTGAAAGTGCTTCACTCAATATGCCAGCAAATTTGGAAAACTCAGCAGTGGCCACAGGACTGGAAAAGGTCAGTTTTCATTCCAATTCCAAAGAAAGGCAATGCCAAAGAATGCTCAAACTACTGCACA
>NW_011495048.1:9196051-9196706 GCF_000754665.1 Bison bison bison
TCAAAATTCTCCAAGCCAGGCTTCAGCAATATGTGAACCGTGAACTTCCTGATGTTCAAGCTGGTTTTAGAAAAGGCAGAGGAACCAGAGATCAAATTGCCAACATCTGCTGGATCATCGAAAAAGCAAGAGGGTTCCAGTAAAACATCTATTTCTGCTTTACTGACTATGCCAAAGCCTTTGACTGTGTGGATCACAATAAACTGTGGAAAATTCTGAAAGAGATGGGAATACCAGACCACCTGACCTGCCTCTTGAGAAACCTATATGCAGGTCAGGAAGCAACAGTTAGAACTGGACATGGAACAACAGACTGGTTCCAAATAGGAAAAGGAGGACGTCAAGGCTGTATATTGTCACCCTGCTTATTTAACTTATGTGCAGAGTAAATCATGAGAAATGCTGGGCTAGATAAAGCACAAGCTGGAATCAAGACTGCTGAGAGATGTATCAATAACCTCAGATATGCAGATGACACCACCCTTATGGCAGAAAGTGAAGAGGAACTAAAAAGCCTCTTGATGGAAGTGAAAGAGGAGAGTAAAAAGGTTGGCTTTAAGCTCAACATTCAGAAAACAAAGATCATGGCATCCGGTCCCATCACTTCATGGGAAATAGATGGGGAAACAGTGACAAACTTTATTTTTTTGGGCTC
>NW_011495048.1:9197239-9202457 GCF_000754665.1 Bison bison bison
CTAAAGCTGAAACTCCAGTACTTTGGCCACCTCAGGCGAAGAGTTGACTCACTGGAAAAGACTCTGATGCTGGGAGGGATTGGGGGCAGGAGAAGAAGGGGACAAGAGAGGATGAGATGGCTGGATGGCATCACTGACTCGATGGATGTGAGTCTGAGTGAACTCCGGGAGTTGGTGATGGACAGAGAGGCCTGGTGTGCTGGGATTCATGGGGTCACAAAGAGTTGGACACGAATGCGTGACTGACTGAACTGAACTGAATAATTAGTGACGTGAGCATATTTTCATGTGCCTATTGGCCATCTGTATGTCTCCTTTGGAGAAACATTTACTTCTGCCCATTTTCTGATTGAGTTGGATTTTTTTTTTTTTTTTATATTAAACTGCATGGATGAGCTATCTACATATGTTGGAAATCAATCCCTTGGTAGCACAGTATGCAAATATCTTCTCCCAGTCCACTGGTGAAAGGTCTCCTTTGCTGTGAAAAAACTTTTAAGTTTAATTAGGTGCCATTTTCATGCTTTTATTTCCAGTACTCGAGGAGACAGATCCCCCTCAAAAATATTACTGCAATTATGTCAGAGTGTTCTGCCTATGTTTTCCTCTAAGAGTTTTACAGTTTCTATTCTTACATCTAGGTCTTTTATCCATTTTTATTTTATTCTTGTATATGGTGTTAAAGAATGTTCTAATTTTATTCTTTTAGATATAGCTGTCCAGTTTTCCCAGCACCACATATTGAAGAAACTGTCTTTTCTCCATTGTGTAGTCTTGCCTCCTTTGTCGCATGTTTTCTGACCATAAAAACATGGGTTTATTTCTGGACTTTCCATCTGGTTCCACTGAACCATATATCTGTTTTTGTGCCAGTACTATACCGTTTTGAGTACTGTAGCTTTGTAGTATAGTCTGATGTCAGGGCGCCTGATTCCTTCAGCTCCACATTTTTTCCTCAAGACTGATTTGGCTATTCGTGATCTTTTGTGTTTCCATACAAATTGTAAAAAAGTTTTATTCTAATTCTGTGAAAAATCTGGATAGGAATTGCATTTAATCTGTAGATTGCCTTCTATAGTAGAGTTATTTTGACAATATTGATTCTTCCAACCCAAGAATATAGTACATCTCTTCATCTGTTTGTGTCATCTTTGATTTCTTTCATAAGTATCTTATAGTTTTCTGAGTACATGTCTTTGCCCCCTTATGTATTTTATTCTTTTTGATTCATTGGTGGGTTTTCCTGGTAGCTCAGCTGGTAAAGAATCTGCCTGTAGTACAGGAGACCCCAGTTCAATTCCTGAGTCAGGAAGATCTGCTGAAAAAGGGATAGGCTATCCACTACAGTATTCTTGGACTTGGAGCCCTTGGTCGCTCAGAAGGAAAAGAATCCACTTGCAATGTGAGAGACCTGGGTTCAATCCCTGGGTTGGGCAGATCCCCTGGAGAAGGTAATGGCTACCCACTGCAGTATTCTGCCCTGGAAAATTCCATGGACAGAGGAGGCTGACAGGCTACAGTCCATGGGGTTGCCAAGAGTTGGACACAACTAAGCAACTTTCACTTAATGGTAAACGGTATTGTTTCCTTAATTTCTCTCTGTGAACTTCTGTTGTCAGTGTATAGGAATGCAAGAGATTTCTGTATTAATTTTGTATCCAGCAACTTTACTAGATTCATTGAGGAGTCTGGTAGCATAGTTTTCTGGTAGCATCTTTAGGATTCTCTCATATAGTATCAGGTCAACAGCAAACAGAGACACTTTTACATTTCTTTTCCAATGTGGATTCCTTTTCTTTCTTTTTCTTCTCTGATTGCCATAGGTAGGACTTCCAAAACTATGTGGAATAAAAGTGGCAAGAGTGGACATCCTTGTCTTTTTCCTGTTCCTAAAAGGAATGCTTTCAGATTTTCACTACTGAGTATGATGTTAGCTGTGTTTGTCATATATGACCTTTATTATAAGATATGTTCCCTTAATTGGAGAAGGAAATGGTAACCCACTGAACTATTCTTCCTGGGAAAATCCTGTGGACAGAGGAGCGAGGTGGGCTACCATCCATGGAGTCACAAAGAGTCAGACACAACTGAGCATGCACACATGTTCCTTTAGTACCTACTTTCTTAAGAGTGTTTTTTTGAATCATAAACGGATATTGAATTTTCTCAAAATCTTTTACTTTATCTACTGAGATAATCATATAGTTCTTATTCTTCAATTTGTTAATGCAATGTATCACATTGATTGGTGTATACTGAAAAATCCTTGTATCCCTGGGATAAATCTCACTTGATCAAGGTGTATGGTTCTTATAATGTATTATTGGAGTCAGTTTGCTAGTATTTTGCCGATAATTTTTGTATCTATGTTCATTGGTGATGCTATGCTATGCTAAGTCACTTCAGTCATGTCCGACTCTGTGCGACCCCAGAGATGGAAGCCTATCAGGCTCCCCCGTCCCTGGGATTCTCCAGGCAAGAACACTGGAGTGGGCTGCCATCTCCTTCTCCAATGCATGAAAGTGAAAAGTGAAAGTGAAGTCGCTCAGTCGTGTCCGACTCTTAGCGACCCCATGGATTGCAGCCTACCAGGCTCCTCCGTCCATGGGATTTTCCAAGCAAGAGTACTGGAGTGGGGTGCCATTGCCTTCTCCGTGATACAGGTCTGTAATTTTTTTCATATCTTTGGTTTTGGTATCTGGGTGATGGTGGCCATATAGAATGAGTTCAGAAATGTTCCATCCTCTGCAGTATTTTAGAATAGTTTCAGGATAGGTGTTAACTCTTTAAATGTTTGGTAGAGTTCACCTATGAAGCCATCTGTTCCTGGACTTTTATTTGTTGAGAGTTTTTAAACTACTGATTCAGTATCAGTATTGGTAATTGATGTTTTCATATTTTCTATTTCTGGTTCAGTCTTCCGAGACTGTACTCTTATAAGAATCTGTCCAGTTCTTCTAGGCTGTACCAGTTTATTGGCATGTAGTTCTTGCAGTAGTTTCTTATGATCCTTTGTGCTTCTCTCATAACTTCTTTTTCATTTCTGATTTTGATTTGGGCCCTCTCCCTTTTTTTCTTGATGAGTCTGGCTAAAAGTTTATCAGGTTTGCATATCTTCAAAGAACTAGCTTTTAGTATTGTTGATCTTTTCTATTGCTTTTAGTCTCTATTTCATTGATTTCTGTCCTGATCTTTGTAATTTCGTTCCTTATACTAACTTAGGGTTTGTTTGTTTTTCTTTTTCTAGTTGTTTTAGGCGTAGGTTTAGGTCATTTACTTTAGATCTTTCTGGTTTCCTGAGATAAGCTTGTGATCCCTATAAACTTCCCTCTAAGAACTGCTTTTGGTGCATCCCATACATTTTGGATAATCTTGCTTTCTTTTTCATTTGTCTCTCAAAAAATATCTCATTTACTTTTTTTATTTCCTATTTCATTTCTTCAGTGATTCAGAAACCCGACCTTATTGAATAAATCAAGAATTCCATGTTTGCAGCAGGAAATGCACAAGATAACCATGGACTATATTTTTATACCAGAGGGAAGCTACCCAAGATTACTAAGGTAATGACAAGAAGAGAAGCCAACTTGAAGAGAATCCCATTGCTCTAGTTAAAGAATCTGTACTTCCAAAAAGATAACAATTACAATTTATGAAACCCATTGAGTCAAATATGTCTAAATCCATGAGTTAATAATGTTATTTAAAAACAAAAACTAATTGATTACCTTCAGCGAGTGACAGAGAACCAATCCAATCTTGAAAACTAGTAAATAAAAGAAATAGACACTTATCCTGATTACACTATATGAATCCAGCTACTGGGAAAACACGTAGGAGATGAGTAGAAGTGTCTCATTATAAAAGTATCCCAACTAATTAAAAAATGTCATTAGATATCACCATTTTGCAACCTCCATGAATTAATGGACCTAAGCACTGAGCAGCAATAGTTACTAAAAATAAAAAAAGAGAGTCAACTAAAAGAGAGAAACAGAACCTAGCATCATATGCCTCCCAATTAAAAAACATTCCTTCACACATAGTCTTGCCAAAACTGACCACTAACTTGCAGAATTTTCAAAAGACAAAGAAGCATGCTGAACCACATCATGATGATGGGAACAACAAAATCCAGACTGTGGGACATTACAGTTTCAACAGATAACTTTCAATGAAAAAAATAAAAAAAGAGAGTGGAGCAGGAACCTGTAGACTAAAAGAGATTTCAAAGACACATTAACATGTTTTAGGACTCCCCTGGTGGTCCAGTGGTTAAGAATTCACCTGTCAATGCAGAGGACATGGGCCTGGTAAGATTCCACATGCTGCAAGGCAAGTAAGCCTATGCACCACAACTACTGAGCCAGTCGGTGCTCTAGAGCCTGCATGCGACATCTATCTGAAGCTCACAGGCTCTAGAGCCTACGCTCTGCAACTAGAAAAGACATGTCAAAGAGAAGTCTGCCTCACTGCAATTAGCGAGTACTTCCTGCTCCCCACAACTAGAGAACACAGACCCAGTGTGGCCAAAAATAAATAAATAAAAGACACATTAGCATGTTTAAATAGATAATATTAAATTGAAGCTTTGTGAGATACATACATAGGTGATGTATGAGAAAAAGTGTAAAAGTCACAACAGAGGATACTCTGGGGGACTAGGAAAGGGTTGAGATTAAAACAGAGTTAAGTACATGGCACTATTTCTGGTGCCTAGGAAAATCTATTTCTTGACCTGAGTGTGGTTACAGCAGTGTTTCTTTCACTTCAGTTCAGTTCAGTTTTCCAAATTTGCTGGCATATTGAGTGCAGCACTTTCACAGCATCGTCTTTCACGATTTGAAATAGCTCAACTGGAATTCCATCACCTCCACTAGCTTTGTATGAAGTGATGCTTCCAAAGGCCCACTTGACTTCACATTCCAGGATGTCCGGCTCTAGGTGAGTGATCACACCATCGTGATTATCTGGGTCGTGAAAACTCAGCAGTGGCCACAGGACTGGAAAAGGTCAGTTTTCATTCCAATCCCAAAGAAAGGCAATGCCAAAGAATGCTCAAACTACCACCTTGGAAATACGGAATGAAGCAGGGCAAAGACTAATAGAGTTTTGCCAAGAAAATGCACTGGTTGTAGTAAACACCCTCTTCCAACAACACAAGAGAAGACTCTACACGTGGACATCACCAGATAGTCAACACCAAAATCAGATTGAT
>NW_011495048.1:9203637-9204218 GCF_000754665.1 Bison bison bison
TCATCTCACATGCTAGTAAAGTAATGCTCAAAATTCTCCAAGCCAGGCTTCAGCAATATGTGAACCGTGAACTTCCTGATGTTCAAGCTGGTTTTAGAAAAGGCAGAGGAACCAGAGATCAAATTGCCAACATCTGCTGGATCATAGAAAAAGCAAGAGGGTTCCAGTAAAACATCTATTTCTGCTTTATTGACTATGCCAAAGCCTTTGACTGTGTGCATCACACAATAAACTGTGGAAAATTCTGAAAGAGACGGGAATACCAGACCACCTGATCTGCCTCTTGAGAAATTTGGATGCAGGTCAGGAAGCAACAGTTAGAATTGGACATGGAACAACAGACTGGTTTCAAATAGGAAAAGGAGTTCGTCAAGGCTGTATATTGTCACCCTGTTTATTTAACTTATATGTAGAGTACATCATGAGAAATGCTGGACTGGAAGAAGCACAAGCTGGAATCAAGATTGCCGGGAGAAATATCAATAACCTCCGATATACAAGTGACACCACCCTTATGGCAGAAAGTGAAGAGGAACTCAAAAGCCTCTTGATGAAAGTGAAAGTGGAGAGTGAAAAAGTTG
>NW_011495048.1:9204318-9232164 GCF_000754665.1 Bison bison bison
TTATGACCAACCTAGGTAGTATATTCAAAAGCAGAGACATTACTTTGCCAACAAAGGTTCGTCTAGTCAAGGCTATGGATTTTTCTGTGGTCGTGTATGGATGTGAGAGTTGGACTGTGAAGAAGGCTGAGCACCAAAGAATTTATGCTTTTGAACTATGGTGTTGGAGAAGATTCTTGAGAGTCCCTTGGACTGTAAGAAGATCCAATCAGTCCATTCTGAAGGAGATCAGCCCTGGGATTTCTTTGGAAGGAATGATGCTAAAGCTGAAACTCCAGTACTTTGGCCACCTCATGCGAAGAGTTGACTCATTGGAAAAGACTCTGATGCTGGGAGGGATTGGGGGCAGGAGAAGAAGGGGACGACAGAGGATGAGATGGCTGGATGGCATCACTGACTCGATGGACGTGAGTCTGAGTGAACTCCGGGAGTTGGTGATGGACAGGGAGGCCTGGCGTGCTGCGATTCATGGGGTTGCAAAGAGTCGGACATGACTGAGCAACTGATCTGAATATGTTTTTTATTAATTTTGTTAAAGAGATTCAAGTGGCCTTTTCTGAATAAGATATCTTGAAATTATTGCCATACTCAGAAAGCTTTCGCTGAAGGCAATGGCACCCCACTCCAGTACTCTTGCCTAGAAAATGCCACGGACAGAGGAGCCTGGTAGGCTGTAATCCATGGGGTCGCTAAGAGTGGGACACGACTGAGTGACTTCACTTTCACGCTTTGGAGAAGGAAATGTCAACCCACTCCAGTGTTCTTGCCTGGAGAATCTCAGGGACTGGGGAGCCTAGTGGGCTGCCATCTGTGGGGTCGCACAGAGTCGGACACGACTGAAGTGACTTAGCAGCAGAAAACTTTATCGAATGCTTATAGCTGAAAAGTTAAAGTATCTACTCAAATAAGGTAAGAGAAAAGTAAGTTGGGTTGTCATCACATTTTTGACAAAGCTAATGAATTAAATATTTCTAGGATGATAGTAATTACTTTTTTCAAAAGTAAATATAAAGAGTGTGCTCAGCCACTCAATCATGTCCAACTCTTTGCAACCCCATGGACTGCAGCCTGTTGGGTTCCTCTGTCCATAGAACTTTCCAGGCAAGAATACTAGGATGGGTTGCCATTTCCTACTCCAGGGGATCTTAAGCATGTGTGTGTTAGTCACTCAGTCATGTTCAACTCTTAGAGTAGCCTGCCAGGCTTCTCTGTCCATAGAATTCTCCAAGCAAGAATACTGGAGTGGATTCCCATTCCCTTCTCCAGGGGATCTTCCCAACCTAGGGATCAAACCCTGGTCTCCTGCATTGCAGGCAGTTTGTTTATGTTTGAGCTACAGGGAAGTCCTGTATTAAATAAAAAGGACTACCTTGTGTATGATAGTAAACACAAAAACCACAGAAAGCTATTTTTAAATGAATTTTATAGATAAAAATGTTTTTCTTCATCCTATTTATTGTATATTTTTCAAAACAATTTTTTTTCCTAGACAACAAAAATCTCTCTTGTTCTGTTTCTAATTAAGATATGTACTGTTGTTTAGAGCTCTGTGGTATGCAATTAGACCTGCAGTTTTCTAATATCCATAAAATAAATTTAAAAATGTTCCTCCTTTGAAAGACAGATAATTTAGTCACAGAGAGCTTATTTCTATGTTTCCTTTGTTTTTTTTTTTCCAGCTGCTTGGTAAGCCAATTTTCTACTTAAGAGTCTACTATTAGAACACTCATTTGGTTCAGTATGTGGGCTTTATCCTTTCCATGGTCTGTTATGCAAAAGAGATGGCTTTAAACAATTTTTTTAGTTTGTTGTAAAGCAGTGGTTCTAACTTGGATGCACATGAGGATTACCTAGGGAACCTGTAAAAGAGTACTGATGTCACCTCCCCTCTGGAGACTCTGATGTAACTGGTCTCGGTGGGTCCCTTTGTAAAAGCTCTGTAGGTGACTGTAATGTGTTGCCAAGGCTAGGAACCACTACTCTAGGATCTTGCCACAGTCCAAATAAAAGCTTATTGTCTTTTCTGATTGAACTTGGATGAGAAATGATTGTTTAAAATTCTGTCATTTAATAGATACAAAGATTAAATTGCTTCTTTATAAAGTTGCTACTTTTGTAGTCTGACTTTTAGGGTTTAAGAGTATATTGTATCTCTTATTCTGAAGATTAGCGTAAGAAGTCTATTGATTGCTAGTGAAAAATATTTAAAGATATATGCCTGAATATTACCTTTATAGACTAGTAGTTTTAGTTCATATTTTCCTAAAAAAATATGCTACAATTCATGGTTAAAGACTGTCTTCATACACACAGAAAGAAACAATTATTTCCCCAGACAATTATTCCAAAAGACATTCATTTTTTTGCATATAGAAGTTCACATGAGGTTCTGAAAAAAAAAATCTTCATTAATTTTTCCAACAATTTAATTTTGATAGATTGAAAGGACCAAGTCTAAGACAGAAGCTACTTGACAAAAAAAATTATTATATATCTTAATATATTAAGATAAATATATGCAGTCAGTGGTGATAAGTAAAAATCAGGTACAAATATATAAGACTTAATGAAAATCTATTCAAATACTTAAACAAGATGGATAATTTTCCAAAAACACAAAATAAGGAAAATGACTCAAGGAAAAAACAGAACTCCTGAAAAACAACCGTTGAAAAATGGAATCAGTGATAAAAAATAAATCTATCTTCCTTGAAAGACAGCACACCCAGATGCTTTTATGTGTTTTACCAAACATTCAAGTATTATATGATTTCTTTTGGTACTGTTTCACAGAGGAGAAAAGAGAAAAGCTTGTCAAATCACTCCACAAGGCTAGTACAATTTTGATATGAAATTTAGGATAGTAACTAAAAAAAAGTAAAATTGTGTACCAACCTTGCTGCCGCTGCTGTGGCCGCTAAATCGCTTCAGTCACGTCCGACTCTGTGCGACCCCATAGATGGCAGCCCACCAGGCTCCCCCGTCCCTGGGATTCTCCAGGCAAGAACTACTGGAGTGGATTGCCATTTCCTTCTCCAATGCATGAAAGTGAAAAGTGAAAGTGAAGTCACTCAGTCCTGTCCGACTCCTAGCGACCCCATGGACTACAGCCTACCAGGCTCCTCCGTCCATGGGATTTTCCAGGCAAGAGTACTGGAGTGGGGTGCCATTGCCTTCTCTGTATCAACCTTGAGCAAGTTGTAAATCTTCTTTGAAAGTTCCCCCCTTATTCTCTCTCTAGGTAAAAACAATCATTTCCCACTGTCTCCTGTACTGCTAACATATGCTCTATCCACAGTACTTTAACACTTTAGTGTACACATGTGTTTTCATATTTGTCTCTCACTGGTAGACACTAAGATCCTTGCAGGCACGGAAAGCTTTGTATTCACATTCTCTGGCATGAAATACAGTGCTACTCCATGGTCAGGGCTTCCCAGGTCACTCAGTGGTAAATAATTCACCTGACAGTGCAGGAGACATGGGTTTGATCCCTGCAATAGGAAGATTCCCTGGAGGAAGAAATGGCAACCCACTCCAGTATTCCTACCTGGGAGATCCCATGGACAGAGGAGCCTGGTGAGCTATAGTCCATGGGGCTGCAAAAGAGTAGTACAGGACTTAGGGACTAAACAACAGCTACTCCATGCTCATGCTTAACAGCTGATGAATGATGTGAAGAGAGAGAGAGTGAAAGTGTTAGTTGCTCCATTGTGTCCATTTCTTTGCAACTCCATGGACTGTAGCCCACCAGGCTTCTCTATCCATGGAATTCTCCAGGCAAGAATTCTGGAGTGTGTTGCCATTCCCTTCTCCAGGGGAATCTGCCTGACTCAATGATTGAACCCAGGTCTCCTGCGTGGCAGACTGGTTCTTTACTGTCTGAGCCACTAGGGAAGCCCCAATTCTGGAGTGGGTTGCCATGTCCTCCCTCCAGGGGACCTTCCCAACCCAAGGATCAAACCCAGGTCTCCTGCATTGCAGGAGGATTCTTTACTTTCTGAGCCATCAAGGAAGCCCAAGAATATTGGAGTGAGTAGCCTATCCCTTCTTCAGGGGAACTTCCCAACCCAGGGATTGAACCAGGGTCTCCTGTATTGCAGGGGGATTCTCTACCAGCTGAGCTACCCAGGAAGCCCAGGAAGGGCATTTCAGGTAGAAATACCTGTAATCTGTACAGGTGTGCACTTCTTGCATGCTCAATTGCATCTGACTCTTTGCAACCCCATGGACTATAGCCTGCCAGACTCTTTTGTCCATGGAATTTTCCAGGCAAGAATACTGGAATGGGTTGCCATTTCCTACTTCAAATTTGTACAGGCAGAAGGTGAGAAAGAAGCAGTGAGTACATCATTTGGCTAGAATATTGATTTGTATAAAGAAATAACACTGAAACAGTAGGTCACAACCAGTCGGGGCAGGGGAGTGCTTTTCAGTGCGGAAGCTAAGTTTAGCTGAAAATCTAATGAAGGCATTTGAACAGGCAATGGCAAAATCAGACCTGTGCTTCAGAATTCAGATGAGCACTTTTTTTTTTGAGCTGCCTGGGACCCATATGGTTTAAATCCATCATTTTAAAAATTAGAAAACTACAGTCAGGGTAGGTGATCTACCCAAGACCAAAGACTGTATCATTAGTTAAAAGCAGGCTGAACCTTACAGGAGTAAACTTCATTCAAGTCACATAGTATATGGCCCAACCAATAGGCAAACTGAAGTTTATCGAACCACAAAGTCCATAAACTAGACACGGGGAGATTAAGTATGTGGACCATATGTATATACCCTTTTCAAACAGTCCTAATTTCAGGTAATAAGTTCATTTCAATAAAGGTAATTTGTGTACTGTAAAACTAAAGGTTGATTTATGCTATTTTTTTTTTTTTTACTTTTATTGTAAGACAGAACATTTAAAAGAATTCTAGTTGGCTTTATTACATGAAGTCATTTTGATTAGGTCTTTTATTCAGTTAGCTTCTAGATCCAAGATCAATATGATGGTAGGCACAAACAGGAAGTGAATAGGAATAAAGCACTTCTTTATCCTTATAAAATCCATACGTGGAGCATTAAAAGTGTCTTAGTTACTACAACAAAATTGGAAAAGTTCCGGAAAAAGGTAAATTAATTAAAAAGGGCTCTTCAGCCTTAAGAGATAGCCTGTAAGTTTATAAAGTCAGAAGAGGTAAGTGGGGGATAGGGAAAACTTGTACTTGTTCATTATCTCAGAATACTAATTCTGAAAAATACTTCTTAAAGTCTAAAAGATAATGGATTTAGAGAAAATACAGGAACATACAATTTTACCTAGACAAAACATACCATTTTACCCACTGAAAAACCACGTTGAGGAGGTTGTTTTTTCAATTTAAAGTTACATTAAGAAAACAGAATTTCAGACTCAAAGTACTGACACAAGATGAAAATATCCACAGGTTCATGATAATGAATCATGACGGAACATTTTCAGAAATAGACAGGGTGAGATCTCATATACACTTCCTAGATTAATACTTTTGGTGTTTGTGTCCCAGGCAGGACACTAGATTGAGAAGGCTGCTCCTCTAAGGCCCTCCTTACAAATCCCTGCCCCAAGCCATGGTTTGGCACCACAGAGTCTTATAGAAAACAGGCATCTTTGACTACTGTTTGCTGACTGACTAACTGATGTTTAAAGAAGGTGGTTAATAACACAGCTTTGAAAGGCATGAAATCATGAGCAAACAGTAATGACAGCACTAATAATGACAAGAATCACAATAGTAATTGAGATTATTAATTAATACATGTAATAATAGTATTACATCATTATTGCTCTAAATGCATCTATTAACTTGGATATTTTCATTCACTCTGTTTTTCAAACAATGAAACCACAGCACATGGAGGGTAGTAATCTGCTCAAGGACAGAGAGGTAGGTAGTGGCAGAGCTAGGATTTGAACCCAGAAGCTTGTGCTATTAATCACTATGGTATTCGGGCGAGTCCTGAAACTGTCGGTGGATCCTCCAGATGTGATACTTTCAAGGATCCCATTTCATATGTAATTACTTTTGTTGAATATTTGGAAAACAAATAATAGATTTTAAAAAGCATTCACACTTATTTCAGAATAGAAAACTAATAACCCTATTTTAGTTTCTCTTCAACAAAATGTATATATTTACTTTAGATTTACCTCCAGCTTTCCTTGAGCATAACTCAGGAGCAGCAGATTGGCTCTATCCTTCTCAGAAGAAATGGGGGTCCAAGGCCAAGCATCATCACTGACCAGTGGCCACCAGCAAACAACTCTATCTTGAACACAATTGATAGCTAGATGACGCTGTGTTGTCCTATTTACTGGGCCTGGGATTTCATAATAGGAAATCTAATGGTTTAAAAAAAAAAAAAAAGACAAGGATCATTTTTAAAAGGCAAAATCCTCAAAGTATTACAAAAATTAAAGCATCTGTAAATGTAGATAAATGCAAGTAAATATGCATGTTAAACATGTGCTTAAGGAGGTGTCAGAATTTACCAAATTCTTTTGACACATACATAAAAAAGACATATGTTCAAAATTCTCCCCATTTTTAGCAGAGGAAAGGAAAAGGAAAAATGTGAGTTGGGGAGGAATTGGCCATAGCAATCCCAATCAATACCAAAATGTACAGTCATGGTTGCTTGACAGCATCAACCCACACATAGGCTTTAAGACCAGCTATATTAACTGACAGGTTCAGTATTGCTGACCAACAGTGTCGGACTACTGTTTAAGACATAACATGTTAACAGTGACTGACAACAACAAAAGGAAAAACAACTTGAGGCAAATATCGCTTTAAAGACATATATACAAAAATTCTGCATAAAGGGATAAGCCACAGCATCATGCGTAAAAGTTTATGCAGCTTCTGAGAATTATGCTTTTCTTTCTTAGGACGGATTTGTAGAATTTATTATTCAAACTATGTTATTTTGGAACATGGTTATTTGAAAACATAAGCACGGCACCATCTGGGTGACACATGCCAAGGAAATATAGATTGCACCGTATTTCTGCTTAAGGAATTAATGGAAGGTTGATAGCTTGGAAGCAAAAAAAAAAAAAAAAAACTATCTTGCCATTGCTGGTCAGCAATAATCGAACCACTTTCTGGGGATTAAGCGCATGGCTAAGCCTACTGGACCAGACACTAGCAAAGGGCAGGGGGTCTTCTTATCAGAGAAATGCTTCTGGAGCCAGTCTCACTACATGACAGATTGCTTTCATATTCCTGTCTGCAAGGCAACAAAGGATGGCAGTAATGCGATAATGCCGGAGTGCAATGGGTGTTAAGAACCCGTTGCATTTATGTATTGTATTTAGTAAATAATCAGGCTCATCCAAATTGTGATCTCACCACTCAACCAAGGCCATTAAAATCAAGGTTAATGCTTTAATAATCCTCTGCTATTTTTTTTTAATATGGTCAAAAGGAACCCTTTTCTATTTGCATGGCCATAATATTATTGACCTCTTCATCCTCTGAATGCACATCAAAAGGAACTGAAATCAAAGTAATTACCAGTGTTGTTCTCTCATGGTAAACATTTAACTCCTTGCACTGTCCCTTCACTGTTAAATGAATTGGATTTTTAAAATGTAGACAGGAAAACTTGCTAAAGGTGAATAATTTCATGATATTTCCATTTTTCTCTGCCAAAACTGTTTCAGTCTAAAAGAACTAAATTATGATATAGCTGTAAAGAAGAGCAGGATTGTAATACTCTACACTATTTCCTTGTTTTAAAATCCAAATGGGCAATGACAGACAACACAAATTACTATACGCTCTAAAGTGCAAATTCTTACATTTAAGTTCTCAATATCACTATTTTAACCAGCTATCTTCTTATCTGAAGGAAATATCACAATGAAATTGCTAAGTCCTTAAAAATACACAAACATTATTTTGACACCCTACCTGGCACTTACACATGTTACTTAAGAACTTCTATATAAGAAAACAGAGTTAAAACAAGAGGCTGCCACTTTCAATCCTCACATAATGTAAATCATGTATGTTATCTGAAATTTAATGTTTGTTTCGAGTATTAATGGTTTACTATTCTATCACAATGGTCAAGAGGGCAAGTGAAATGAACAAGTTTCTTAAAATGTCCTTCCAATAGATAAATGGCAGTTTTTATCAAATATTAAATACCTATATTTAAAGTATTGAACTAGAAAATGAAATCCATGGTTTCCAGAGGAAAGCAGGCTACTTCTTCTCTAATGTAAAGAAATGACATGGAGTGCTCATGTTTTTAATTTCTCATATCTAATGACAAAATGAACAAATACTTAACTCCCTACTCAAGGTGTAGGGCCCATATACTCAGTCTATTTTTCACATCTTTTCATTAGAAAAGATGACATCCTAACAGTTTCTCTCTGCTCTCATTAATGGGGAGCTACTATCCTTAAGCTGAGAAGACTGCCAAACTACCCACCACACTTAAGATGAAGAAAGTAGGCATACAAAATTTTATATAAATACATTAAAAACAGTTACTTTAATAGTTAATGCATTAAAATTAATGCATACTGGTGCATTTTAAAGACTAGTATTAGTAAATTAACAACATTTCAAGGAAAGCTAGCCATTCTGGAAAATAGTATTCCATTAGGAATGTTAAACCATTTTTTACTAGACAAAATATATGAGTACTACAGATTTTCAGTTTAAAAGAATCAATATTATACAAAGTGTTATAGAAGCTATACAAGGCTTGCAAACAAAACCAAATTATAGTTTATTACCATGATGAAAAAGTTAATGTATTTTATCCCATGTTAAAAATCTTTCTTATAAGAGTAGATTTTTCTGATAAATAAAATTAAATCCCCCCACACCACTACTAACTCAGTCACAATAAGAAATAACCCAAAAGAACCCAAAAGGGCAAAAGGTTAGGTCAAATACTATTAGACTTTTCAAACACACACGCACACACACAGTTTCAGGCCACAAAGCTAGCTTTTAAGAATCTTTGCCCTTGTTATAGATACTCCTGGTACAGTCTAAGTGTGCATCTTTTTTAAGGAAGCTGTATATCAGTCTTGTTCCCAGTGAACAGTGAACTGTCTCAAATCCACGTCACAGAGGCTGGATCAATCTTGCAAACACAAGTCACTGCTGAAAAGAGGCCTTGAACTGAAACAGCCTGGAAAATGTATGAGATACTCATTCTAGCAGAGAGTATGCCTTCCAAGCAGTTAAAATGTAATGTGGCAAAACTTAAATTAAACACATCATTTAAAATAAAAATCCTGCCTTAACAGATGTAAAGTCCCTGATACAAGGAAACAAATTACCTGGAGTTACTGAAGGGAAAGAGACTAACACATGAAGGAGATTTCTTTTTGCATTTTTCTCCACAGTTATAGCTGATATTGGGAGAAGGGGGATCTTCCCACTCCTTGTTTATTACACTTTTCTATTAACCTTTGAAAGTGTTGTCTTCTTTCTTGTGAAATGGAAGCGAGAGCAGCTACCCTTGCCTAGAATAGTGATACGGGGTCTTAGGGAAAAATGAGAATGGCATACATACTACTGCCAGCAAGAAAACCATTTTCAAATGTGTAACTTGCCTCTATTATCTTTCTGATGTCTGTAAGTACGATGTAAACTGCTCCAAGCATGCCACTGTTAGACCCCCATGATGAGAGTAAAAAAAGAAAACTTTGGATGGCCACTGTTTCTAGTTGATCAAGCTTAATCCTATACTATGAATAACTCTGGTTTTTTTGAAATCCATAATCATTTAAGAAAAAAGAGCATAACATCAACTCAAGCAATACTCTAGCATACCTTAATAATTAACAATATGACCATATACATTCAAATCTCTACCTTATAATCCAAGGCTGAGAGCTTTTCCAGTCTTTTGTTTATATCAGGAGAGCTCATCTTCTTGGAAAACTGAATAAAACATAGTTTGTTTTGTGCCAAAAATGATAAGATGATGAAGCCGTCTGTGAGAAGAGCTTAAAAAAAAAAAAGATTTGACAATACTATCAAGTACTAAGTTAGAATAAAATAATAACAAATTAATAGTTTCTTCTACTGAAATGTTACAAAAAGCTATTTTCAGAAGATAAATGAATATTAATTGAAATAACTGAAGTCTCCTAAATATCATTGTGGACATTTCCCAATGATAATAAAGATATTAGAAAGAAACAACAATAATCAATCTAATCATGCATGGATTTGATATTTTTCCTTTCCATGAGACCATTTCAATATACACTGATATTTGGGGACAACCTACAAATGAGATGTATTTGGAATAAAGGTAGGAAAAGCATAAAACACTGTTTCATATCTGAACGTAAAGATAAAAACACTTATTTGTACTTAGCCTTTAATCCTGTATTTATATGATACAAACCATCTGAGAATAAATTGGATTTATTAGAGGATACAGATCAGTGTTCTCCACCAATTTTTTAAAAAAATTTTCATCAATGAACTTTCTGAAAGTATACTAGCTGAATGAACTAAAACATATTATACCCAATATATTATATAAAGTAATATGTGATAATGAAGATTAGCAAAAACATTTCTACAGCTATATTTCTAAAGCACACAGTTAATTAATTTGCATTAATTTGGGTTACATAAAGAGCCATTAATGTTATAAAAATTACTGATAAAAACATGTAGTAGGAATTTGAGAAACGTTTTACATTGTTCCCAGCAAAAAGAAGTTATTGAATGTTTTATATATTTTTTTTTACTTCCATATCCCTGGCTGTGCAAGCAGTAACCACAGTAGATCGACACAATTACAGGAGAATCTGGAGAACTGCCAAGAAATCACATTGTTATCATTTACTCATGAGAATGTATGTATTATTTGTGGTTTAAAGAAACAAGTGAAAAAAGATATCTCAGCAACATGAACACTTTTGGAGGTCTCCTTTTAATTCTAATGGAGGACCACCAAAATGACAAAATCATCACAGCCACTATTTTATTTGCAGAATCAATGAAGGGGTCAATTATTAGACATGTAAAAATGGAACCTCTTCCACAGGAACACTTCCTTAGCATCATGATCCTACAAGGAAGAAGAATGGCATACTCATAACCCTATCCCCAGCTTATCATTATCAGGAATACTACTAATGATAGCCACACTGCAGAGTGCTTTTCTCTAAGAAATTGTGTCTGCATTATTCAGAGATACTAGTGAGCACACACAGCAGAAGGGTTTCTATAATCTTACCTCTGTCCTTTCCACTAGACCACACTTTCCTTTGATTATTCAATTTAAGATATGGAAAATTTTCAATCTCTAATGATAATGCAATCTGTTTCTTTTAATTTATTTAATTGGAGGCTAACTACTTTACAATATTGTATTGGTTTTGCCATATATACAATTTGTTTCTTAGACCTTTTTTTTCACCTTGAATTAAAGTGCAGTCTTAAAACTTTAGGAGTCAGCACACTATAGTGCAAAGAAAATGGGTTCAAATTTCAGCTCAGTCATTTTGGGGCTGTTCCTCAGTATCTCATTGGTGGGCATGTTCATCAGTATCTCAGCTTCAATTTCCTTATCTATAAAACAGAAATAACTATATCTTACAAGGAACAGTTGTTTTAATTAAATTATATAGGTAGGCTGGTACAGCGAAGAGCCTTTTAAGGATTAATAAATGTCAGTATGCTACCTTTTCAATAATTGGCTTAAAGTCTTTATGTGCTTTGTAGCAATTATATACTAACTGTGATATCACTTTACAGGATTCAGATTTATCTGGTATTTTTGGCATTGATTTTTTATTTTTAGAAATACTGCTCAAACTCTCTCAGAAGTTAGTATTCATAGACTTTGGTAACAAAGAATGTCCTAAGAGCCAAAGAACAGATTTTGTTTTTGTTTTTGTACTAGGTGGCTGTGCTGACAAATTGGGGTTATTTATTCAAAATTCATGTGAAAGTGAAAAATATTTGAAATGTCAACACACCAAACAAAACACCCACCTCTTTCGAAAATATGTTCACTTTTTTAAGGAAACAGTAAAAAATACTCAAGAATACTAACAATTGACAAAAACTTTGACATTAAATATTAGTTAAAACTTGTATTGGTCCCAGGGGTTGTAACTATGCTATTACAAGCAATTACTTGTGTTTTCAAGTCCCTAGTGGTAATAATTAGTCTACCTGTTGACACACTATTTCTCTTGCCCACTGTTAATGCAGGCAATTGATTTGCACATGGGGGTAATTACCATCACTGATGGTGTCTGAGATGAGCTTCCCCACCAGGCTTCTGTCAATCACCACCTTCTCCAGCTGCGGCCCAGAAAGGCTTAGGGACACCAGCACACCTGAACCAAAGAGGAGCTAAAAACAGGTAAAGAGAGAGAGGGGGAGGCAGATATACCAAGAATCAGAATCTTTTAAAAATTTCTCCCCAAATGTACAACTTATACAGATATGTACATGTATATCTATACCGTGGAATTATAAAGAGTTCTTTGAAAAACAATCACTGACATTATGAGTAAAAAAATACAGGTGGTTAAATGGTGGAACACAGTAAGTGCACTGATCAGTGCTATATGAAGAAACCGAATTTAGTCCATGTTTATTAGAAGTGTAATCTTTTAATTACTTGGAAAATAACCATGTTTATGAAAAAACTTCCTTGTGCTGCATTCAGAGATGTGATGTGTCTTACTGAAATGTTTTCAAAGATTACTATTTATATTAGTAATTAAAAGAAGATTTCTTAACATTTGAATAGGGATTGCTACATAGTAAACAGCAATCATCATTACAATGTTAACACCAAGTATTATGATGTACCTGGAATTTAAACTCCTTGAAATAAAGATCATGTCTAAAATATTAAAATACATGTAAATCCAAGGCAATTAAAGCACAATGTTAAACGTTAAAATTCATAAATAAGTACCACACACCAGAAATAACTTCTCAAGGAGAGATAAACACAGTAAAGTACACAGGCTTTATTAATATTACTGTTCACCCAACCACCCAACAAAAGATGTCTGGATATCACCATTATGGTTTTATACTGCTCCTTTTCATTTGTGGAAGTATAATTCATTCATCTCCAAATGTTTAAAACTTCTGAAAGGACTATGCATATGTGTATGCTTGTTATCTATGAGATTATGAAATATCAACATTGGAAGAAATTGTTTCACCTTCAAGGCAACAGACTCAAAGCAGATGAATCATGTAATAGCATATGGTATAAGAAAAAAAAAACCAATTGTCAGTAAACTAATCACAAACATGCTAGCCAAATCCAAAGACAACTATGATTTTAAACGAAACAGGGGAATTCCCCACCTACCTAGGCATCATGTCCCAGCTAGAGAGCATGATTCTGTGACAAGACATACTGGGACATGTGTGAACAATGAGCAGCATGAGGGACCAGGTGATTATTATATTTAAAAAAGACAACTATTCCCTACTGTCTAACAGATTCCAGGCATATGAACCAGAAAAGAAACTCAAGGGCCCCATGTGATTAAGTTCAGTTCAGTTCAGTCACTCAGTCGTGTCCAACTCTTTGTGACCCCATGAATCACAGCACGCCAGGCCTCCCTGTCCATCACCAACTCCCAGAGTTCACTCAAACTCATCATGTGATTAAAGGAACTGTCAGTTTCACGTTAATTTACCCCAAAGGGGCCAGAAGGCAGGGGAAAGGAGAACTTAACTGTATTGGTATGGGAGACTAATAAGAGAAGGTGAAGGCACGTTTGTTCCAAGAATTTCAAACTACTTCATAAATTAATTAATCTCTACTGAATTATGAATTACATCCAGCCACGCCATATACTTGATGACTAACACTGATATTTTCCTTTTAGGGATTACCCCCATAACAATATAACATGTGGTCTTTACCCCTACATTCTCCCTTCTCAAGCAGGCAATTTTAGGGTCATCTTTCATATCTAGTTCTCCCCCTTATAATAGTTTTTCCTCCTCTCATTTATTCAGTCTCTTCCTCATTTATTCAGAAACGTGAAGCTGCTCAGTCATGTCCGACTCTTTGAGACTCCATGGACTGTAGCCTACCAGGCTCCTCCATCCATGGGGTTTTCCAGGCAAGAATACTGGAGTGGGTTGCCATTTATTCAGAGCACCTCTAAAATTTGTCCTTTTCTATTTATTTTTATCTACTACAATTTTACACCCATACTCTTAAGCAACTCTTTTCTTCATTATCTACTATTAGTTCCTAATGGATACTAGCTAGGCCACTTTTATCTTTATATCTTAAAGATATATCTCTTTATATCTTAAAGATATATCTCTTTATATCTTTAAGCTATATCTTAAAGATATATCTCTTTATATCTTTCTATCTTATCTAGTGCCTAGAACAATGTCAGACACATAGGAGGTGCTAACTAAATGCTTAGAGAAAGAATTATAATTAATTCATGATAAGATTAAATAATTTCCAGTTATTAATAATAACTTATTCCTTAAGTTATTAAGGAAATCTGGTCTCATTTTCCACTCCCACATGACATGGAAGTTCCTTCTTTAGCATCTCTGCAGGCATCCTTCAAGGATCCAGCCATGCTTGAATACTGCCAGTAACTAGAAGCTGCTTTAAACAGATAACTAATGAAGAAGTAAAAAGGTCTCCTTCAGGAGACAACATTTGAGTACAGATCCAAATGAAGTGAAAGAACAAGTCATATGATTACTTGAAGATAGGGAATTTGAGGCTTAGAATGGTAAATGCAAAAACTCGTGAGGTCAGAATGTGCCTGGGAAAACTGACAAAAGGTAGGCCAGCGTGCCTTGAGGGGTGAGGAGTGAGTGAGAGGGATGTCAGAGGATGGAGTCAGCAAGGTAGTCAGGGGACCTTGTTGAGGAAAAGCCATAGGGTTTTAAGCAGCAGTGAATTATAATTTATATTTTAAGGAAGGATCAGGGCAAAAGTAGAAGCAGGGAGACCATTAGGAGGCTACTGCAGTGGCCTGGGTGAGAGATGATGGCTTGAACTCAATGGCAATGCTAGAGGAAATAGTACATGGATATATTTGAGACGTATTTTAAAGGGGAGCAAGTGGGGCTTGCTGAAGAATTGGATGTAGCAGACAAGAGAAAAACTCAAAGGTTTTTGGGCTGAGCAACTTGGTTTACTGAGATGGGGAACACTTGAGGAGAGGTAAATTTAGATTGGGAGAATCAAAAGTTTGGTGTGGACATGTTAAGTTTAAGGTGTCTATGGACATATAAGTAGAGATATCAAATAGTCTGAAGTCTAGGGTGAAGTGGGGGCTGGAGATTATATTTGGGAGTCATCAACAATGTATGGTAGTGTTTAAAGTCTTGGAACAGAATAGTGAAAGTCGCTCAGTCGTGTCCAACTCTTTGCAACCCCATGGACTATACAGTCCATAGAATTCTCCAGGCCAGAATACTGGAGTGGGTAGCCTTTCCCTTCTCCAGGGGATCTTCCCAACCCAGGGATCAAACCGAGGTGTCCCACATTGAAGCTGGATTCTTTACCAGCTGAGCCTCAAGAGAAGCCCAAGAATACTGGACCGGGTAGCCTACCCCTTCTCCAGTGGATCTTCCCAACCCAGGAATCGAACCAGGGTCTCCTGCATTGCAGGCGGATCCTTTACCAGCTGAGCTAAAAAGAGTGAAGAGGTCATAAGGGTGGAGACCTAATCTAATTAACCTGGTGTCCTTACAAAGAAGACGACACACCAGCGGGCTCTCTTTCCATGTGCACACGTAAGGAAAAGGCCAAATGGCAACGAAGAAGACAGTTGTTTATGAATCAGGAAGAGAGGTCTCACCAGAGCCCAGCCCTCACAGCAACCTGGTCTTGGACTTCATACTTCTAGAACTGTGAGAAAATAAATTTGTTGTTTAAGAAAAAAAAAAAAAAAGGAGAAAGAGGCCTAACAACTGAGCTCTGGGACATCTCAATCTTTAGATGTGTTATAAGATCAGGTTAGCCCTCTTATTGACACATAGTTGGGGTACTTATTAGGATCAAGGTATGTCTATCATTTCTGATTTCCAAATGTCATGTGTTCTAGAAGTAGCCCTAACACCAGATTTTGGAATAAGAGGGTATAAGCAAATTAATAAGTTAATTAATACATTTTTATAAAAACAATCTATAGGGAAGCATAAGTTTCCAAGTACTGGTGCCAAAGATATTTCTGGATATGGTAATGGCGATAACCAGAATTAGGGGGAAAAAATAGTATGAGTCTCAGGAAAAGAATATGCTAGCCCAGACAGGAAAGTATCTCTCCCTGTTTCCCCAAAAAGTTAGTTCTTAAGCCCTCCAAAATGGAAAAAGCCTATTTTAAGATTTGGCAGGACAAGAAGGAAAAAGGGCACCAAGATATCCAATTTCAAGGAATCAGAGAATCCAGCAGTCCAAAAAATTAAAAAAGAGCAGACAAAGAAGCAAAGGGAGATACCTCTGGAGCAGATCTGAGCTTGAGAAGAGATCCACAGAATGAATAAATAAGAGGGCCTATGGGATTTCCCAAAACTCTGCCAATTTTTTTTTATATATTTTATTTTTTAACTTTACAATATTGTATTGGTTTTGCCATATATCAACATGAATCCGCCACAGGTATACACATGTTCCCCATCCTGAACCCTCCTCCCTCCTCCCTCCCCATACCATCCCTCTGGGTTGTCCCAGTGCGCCAGCCCCAAGCATCCAGTATTGTGCATCAAACCTGGACTGGCAACTCTGCCAATTTTAATGTAATTCCCTATGTAGAAGATGACTAAGGCAAAATAGGAACTGAAACTTTCATTTCCCCTGATACCCTTCCAGACAGAAGTACCTTCCTTGCTAGTTATGCTCTGACCATTATTTCTTTCTATTGTTTACATAACTTTTTCCTTCTCATGTTTTTAAAATAAGCTCATACCAGAGAGGTCTGTCTTTTTTTAAGAAACTAGGAAATGATCCCCATGATCTTCAGATGATTCCTCAAATTGGTTTCTCTTAACCTTATTTTGAATACTTAATTAGAAGTGAAATGGCACTGGGAGAAGAAAGAAATTTTTACCAGCTGACATCATTAAGCCAAACAAAAACATAAGCAGAAACAAGAATCCAAGTTTCATTCACTCAGTGGATCAAAAATATGTGAGTGCCTCCTATATATGCCAAGTATATAGACAGGGATATGATGATGAATGATCTAGGCAAGTATTGGTAAAATGTGTGTAGAATATAGCAGAAGATTTCATCTCAGAGAAGTGGAGGTTTTGGTTAAGATAGATGACTGCTTCCTAGAAGAGGTAGTTTAGTAGCCATAAAGAGAAGTACATCATACATCATGTATTGACCAATGCATCATAGTCTCTGAAGAAGAACCGGTACAGTAAGTAACTGTGAATGAGCTCTTTTATAATAGTGATCACAAACAATTCAACTGAATTCAGTATTCTCACTGGCTACGGAAACTCTTCCCAAATCCATGTGATGATTGTCATATCTGAGAGAAGTGAAAAGTAAAGAAAGGCATACAGAATCAGTACTAAAAATCAACCCTGGGTTATAGGTTTAATCCACCCTTTGAGAGTGAAGTCACGGACAGGTAGCCAAGACTGATCCCATGAAATCATCAGGTGACATGTGGGAGACAACAGGTGCTAAACACTACAATCCCGAGAGGTAACAAATTAGTATGACCATTGGAGTAAATTCTAGGGTTGAAGCAAATACTTATTAAAGTATTATAAACCACTCCTCAGGAGGCCCAGTGAGTTTGTATCAGGATGGTACCTGACGCCTCCCTCAACCTTGACCCCCTATCCAATCCATGGGATAACTTCTGGAGAAATTCAGAACTATAGACAGGCAAACCATTTTACATTAAGGAAATCTATAATGAAGGGTAGAGTCACTGATCATTTTAACAGATAACCTGCTGGAAGAGACATAACGTGTTTTCTGTAATTTATTCCTTCATTCAGCAAACATTTATTGCGTAGAGAGAAATCATGCCTGACTAATCCATTAAAGTAGAGAGACATAAGTGAATGCAGTTAAGACAAGGATAAGAAAAAAATTTTAATTGACTCACTATAGGGAACTGACTAAAGCACAAGAAACAAAAGGACAAGAAACATGTATTCTTCTGGATAGAGAGGTGCTAACAATGGGGCTTCCCAAAGATTTGTGTGATGCTATGCAATATAGGGAACAGATACATTCCTGGAAATTTGCCTGCTAAATCTATTGCAAATTACAAAATCTCATTTTTGTCACTTATTCTCATAAAATGAGCGATGCTACACTTTAATCCCTAACATAATTTTAAATCCAACTCTTACATATATACATATACACACATACATAAAATAATTACATACAATAAAAGTGAGAAAATATTTATAATATTTTATGAAATTCACAAAAGAACATGGTTCAAAGGTAAATCTTGTATTTGCCCATAGTTTTAAAGATCTCAAGGATAAAAGCAGTGGTAAGAAGTGAGTAGGACAGCACATTACTTTTGTACAAAATTTTACAGTTTACAGAGGACTTTAATACACACTCTCTAATTCATATAAAATGTCAGTACAACTCTGGTACATTGTAAATATGTAAATTAAAAAACAGTAATAACAACATTAATCCTCATACTAATTCACAATCAGGAGGGTAAAGCAACTAACCAAAGTGAAAGTGTTAATCACTCAGTCATGTCCAGTTCTTTGCAGCCCATGGACTATAGCCCACCAGGCTCTTCTATCCATGGAATTCTCCAAGCAAGAATACTGGAGTTGGTATCCATTTCCTCCTCCAGGGGATCTTCCCTACCATAGATCAAACCTGGGTCTCCTGCACTGCAAGCAGATTCTTTACCATCTGAGCCACCTAATCAAAGGTCTCATCATTTGTGGAGAAATAGAGATCAACACATAGGACAAATCCTGTGTTCTTTCCCCCACTGCTTAGGAACTAATATTCTTTTACTTTCAGTCAGGTGATTTCCATGTAGTACCTATCTGGTTTTCTTCTCTTTAGCTCCTTCTTCAGTCTAAACCCGCTTTCCTCTAAACTAGTGGTTCTCGAGTGGAGGTGATTTTGATCCCAAGGGGACATTTGATCCCTAGGGGACATTTTGATCTGGAGACACTGTGGTTGTCACACCTCTATGTGTTAGCCACATCCATGGACGCTCACCTGAACAAAGTGCTTGTAAATGAATTTCTATGGAGGCAAAGGTGTTTTCCTTGTCTTCCAACAAACAGATGATTTGGGAGATCCTCAAAGTCTAATCAACACTTTTCTCACAGAAAGAAAAGGTAATGGACCAGGTCAGAGATCTTAAATGAAATAGTGGGCAGTGCATAGTTCAGATCAGAGCCTGGAGGAAACCTTACCAAATATCTGTAACCCCATTCAGGGCTATGACTCTGATGACTAATGCCAGCTGTCAGGAAAGAAAAAGCCCAAGGGCAAGTCAGAGCTCTAGCCATAGCCTGATAGAAATATCCTGTAAGAACACCTCGGCTCACCAATCAGCCTTATCTATAATTTAGTCTCTTGAGTAATTCATCCATCAGGTGGGAATGCCCCAAGCAAATGAGCAGTCTATGATGCCAGATATATTTCATATCGTAAGTAAATAAATTACCATGCCAGTTGATACATCAGTCCCTTTTTAGTTTGGTTATTGTGAATGTTGTTACTACAAGAAAATAAATGGAGATAACATAAAAGATAGACAGGTTTAATTAATCAGAAATTTTTTGCCCTAGCCTGTGATATAGTGAAGTAGGGTGAAATTTTTTAAAAGTTGCAGACCTACATGAATAGCACCATTCCATTTTATTAGAAAAAAATAGGTGTGGTATATGCATACACAGGCATACAAATGCATATAGAAATTGTGTAAACACAAGAAAACGCAAGAAAGAATTTGACCAAAATGTCTCAGTAAGTCCCCCGAAGAGGTGAAATTGGGAGTTGAAGGCATGAACTTTAACTTCTAGACAAAAAAGTTGTTTTTAAATTTGAATTGTGAGTAATTTTTTAACTTTTTAATATGTTGTTCTTTTTCTAAAAAACGTTTCAAAAACAAAGAAGCAGATCTTCAAGTATTCTGGTCACAAATAGTTTAGAGTTTTATGTTTTTATGTCATAAAATGTGTTTCTGAGAAGCCTGGTAGGCTGCAGTCCATGGGGTCGCTAAGAGTCGGACACGACTGAGTGACTTCACTTTTACTTTTCACTTTCATGCATTAGAGAAGGAAATGGCAACCCACTCCAGTGTTCTTGCCTGGAGAATCCCAGGGATGGGGGAGCCTGGTGGGCTGCCGTCTATGGGGTTGCACAGAGTCGGACACGACTGAAGCGACTTAGCAGCAGCAGCAGCAGCAGCAACAGCTAAAAGGATCAAGTAGGAAACTGAACTAAGACCCTCTCCTCTGCATTTTCATTTATTAAAAAATAAAACATTTTTTATTATAGTCTTATTAGATTGCTCACCCATGTCTAATTTCTTTATTCACTAAAAAGATTATAAGTAACAATTGGAAAGTATGGTATATTCAAACTATGGATTACTCTGCACCTACTAAAAATAAGAAGGGGAGATGTAGATCATTAATAGGTATGTTATATGTTGTTCTGTGAAGTTACAGAAAAATATTAACAGAAAATAATATATATAATAAATAAAATATATTTATGTACTACTTATATATATAAGCGTTTGTAAATGATGGAGGAAGGACATAAACAACTGTTGACTGTGCTTACCATGGTGAGGGTAGTCCTCTGAATCTTTATCTGCTTGTATTGCATGCCATTTAACAATGTTAAGGAATCATCTTATTATTTTAAAATTAAACCCTTAAAAGTGGGAATAAAGATCACCACTAAATTCTTGTAAAATTCCTTTGGTTTGAGAATACTATTTTTAATTTTCACCTTTACCCAGCAGATTTCAAATTCACAGGTAAATTGTGCCAATACTCCTTCAATTTCTCTCAGATCTACCATTTTTAATATAACTCCTTGTCCACCCTCTTTTTGCCAGGACAACACTCAACAGATGCCCTTGACACCTTCCACTTCTCCTTCCCCACAGTATATACTAATACAGTATAAATGTAAAAGAGTATTTCCCAAAGCTTCCTCCACAAAATAGTGATCTTTGAAGATATTCCAAAGTAAGCTTGGAAACATTATATATGACAGTCTCTTCTTGGGACTGATAATAGTACTTAGTAAGTAAATTTAAACACACACATACACACACACATTCACACTTAATGTACAATAGGATATTATGGTAGCTTTAAGGATAGCAAGATTTTTTTAGGATTAGTATTGTTAAATTGTTACTACAATGGAACTTGCATTCAAATTGATGAGGCAGATAGTAATTAGATGGTCACACAGTAAGTGTAAAAGTGCAGTGAGTATCAGGGAGTCCGTGGTATAACAGCATATAATAGGGAATAGAGCTCATCAGGGAAGGCTTCCTGAGAACGTGGTAACTCAGTGTCAGAGACCTAAGGATAAGAATGTGTTACCTCCATGAAAGGAGGAGCAAAGGGCATTCAAGGGAGAGCTAAGAACAGTTTGTGCAAGGGCCTCAAAGCAATAGAAAGCCTACAGAGCATAAGCAATGGACAGAAGCCTGGTACGGCTGTGGCACTGAAATTAGAAAAGAATTTGGTAATAGATGCAATTAAAAAGATAGGTAGGTTGGGACCAGTTCAGTTTAGCCTTTAAGAACAGTGTCATGCTATAATTTTTTAAACTGAATTTACTGATTTAATTTTTGGAAGAGGTAACACATCCTTGTAGTTCCAAAAGAAAATGACAAATTATACAGAGGTATACAATTTCCCACCTTTGTATCCCTCCTACCTCTTCTCCCCTACCCTGCCCTAGTTCACCAGTTTCCAGTTTCTATCTATTCTCCAGAGTTACAGAAGGGTTTGAAGCTGGGAAGTAACAGATTTGCTTTTAAAAAATCATTTTGGCTACAGGGTGGAGGACAGACTGGTGGGAGCAGGTAGAACAGTGAAGATGAAGACATGCCGAAGTAGTCAAGAGGGAGAGGGAGAGAGGTGGGTAGAGTTATGAGGGAAAGGATAGAGACCCTCTTGTGGAGGAGAGTGACTTAGGAGATAAAACCCACTAGAATCAGAGATTAGTTGAATATGTGGCAAGGGGAGGAAGGAGAGATGGGTAAAGAAGAAGTTAATTTCAAGGACAAACAGGTGGCTTCCAGGTTTCTATAAATAAATGGAAGACAGGCTGTTTACTGAGATTGAAGTGGTAGAAGAGGAACAGGAAGAGGGCTCTGAATTTCATTTTAGAGATACTGTGTTGGAAACATCTTTGAGGCACCAAAAGAGAGATATCAAGTAGGTAACTGGATTAATGACTGTGGAGCACAGGGGCAAGGCCTGAGCTCTAGAGAGAAGAGGCACTGAAGCTATAAATATAAGTTGGATATGCCAGGAGTTCAGAGTAAAGAGGAGAGGACATTCAAGGGCAGGAGAAAGAAGCACAGGCCTGAAAAGAACACAGAGAAGAATGCTGGAGAGGTAGGAAGAATATTAGAAAAGCGCATGGAGAATTAATACAAAAAAGTATTTCAGGAAAACTGGTGTGGCAGGTAGTATTGAATCCCCTTGTGTATTTAAGATTATGCCTTAAAAAAAAAAAGTCACTAAATTGGATTTAGTGATAACAGAGGGTTTTTTGTAACCTCAGTGTAAAAGGTTTTCAGTGTAATCAGGAGAAAAGTACGGCTGAAGTTGGTTAAATGCTGAGTGAGCAATAGAGAAATGGAGACTTTAAACAGAAATTCTTTTGAGAAACTTGATTCTGAAGAAAAGGGATAAGACATGGTGGTATCTGAGATGAATGTTTTGTTTTGTTTTGTTTTGCTTTAATAGAAAAGAGTTTAAGTTGATCAGGAATCTCAACAGATTCCATATGGTCAAATCAATTTTGAAAAAGAAGAACAAAGTTCTCATACTTCCTGATTTCAAGACACAGCACAAAGACACAATAATCAAAACAGTGTGGCATTGTCAAAAGACAGAGCTAGAGACCACGGAACAGAGTACAGGCCTAGAAACACACTCTCCCGAGTATGGTCAAAGGGTCTTCAACAAGAGTGCTGAGACCACGCAATGAGGAAAGAACAGTCTCTTCAACAAATGGTGCTGGGAAAACCGGATATCCACATTCACAAGAGTGCAAATGGACCCTTATCTTACAGCATACACAAAAATTAACTCAAAGTGGATTAAAGACCTAGACTCAGACCCAAAACGATAAAACTTCTTGAAGAAACCATAAGGGAAAAGCTTCATGACATTGGATTTGAAAATGATTTCTTAGATATGACTCTAAAAGCAAAAACAGACAAAAGTTTAAAACTTTTGTTCATCAGAGTACACAAGTAAGAGTGAAAAGGCAACCTACAGAGTGGGAGAGCATATTTGCAAATCATATATCTGACAAGGAGTTAATATCCAAAATATACTTTTAAAACTCTTAAAACTCAACAAAAAATTAACTCAATTAACAAATGGGCTAAGGACTTGACTAGACATTCCTCCAAAGATGATACACAAATGGCCAACAAGCATATGAAAAGATGTTCAACATCACTAGTCTTTAGAAAAATGCATATTAAAATGCATTTTCTATGATGAATATCATAGAAATGAGATATCATCTCATACCTACAGAATAGCAACTATCAGAAAAAATAAATAAATAAAGTGTTGGTGAAGCTATGGAGAAACTAGGACCCTTGTGCACTGCTGAAGGCACTGTAATATGGTTACCTGTGGAAAACAGTATAGAGGTTCCTCAAAAAATTCAAAATAGAACGACCATCTAATCAGCAATCCCATTCGTGGGTATATAGCTAAAATAAAGCACTGTCTCCAAGAAGTATCTGTACATCCATGCTCACCACAGTATCACAATAGCCAAGAGAAGGAAGCAACACACATGTTCATCAATGGATGAACAGATAAGCAAAATGTGGGACATCCATCCAGTGGAATACTACTGAGATTTAAAAAGGAACACAATCCTGTCACATGCTACAACATGGACGAACTGTGAGGACACTATGCTGAGTAAAGCAGGCTAGTCACAGAAGGGCAGATACTGCATGGCTCCATTTACATGAGGTAGCTAAAGAAGTCAAGCTCACAGAAGCAGAGAGTACAACGGTGGCTGCCAGCGGCTGGGGACAGAGGTAGGGGAGCTGCTGTTTAAGTGTATAGAGTTTCAGTTTTGCAAAATGAAAAAGTTCTGAAGATATTTCACAACAATATGAATATACTAAATGCCACCAAACTGTACAGTTAAAAATGTGTTAAAATGTAATTTTTGGATTTTTTTGTTACAATAAAAATTGTTTAATTTAAAAATTTAAAGTTTATTAGAAAGGTCCATTTGACAGAAAGGATAAATTTAATTATATCTAAAAAAGCAGGTATCTGTGCCAAAAACTCTTTCTAAGCATTATATATATATATTAACTTAATTCTTATAATAAACATATGAGTTAGATATTTTTATCTCCATTTTATAGTTACATGAACTCTGGCACAGACAGGTGAAGTAACTTCCCCAAAGTAGCTGATAAAGCCAAGACATGATACCGAGAAAAGTGGAACAGCTTGTGCTTTCCGCCAGCATGCTGTACCTAAGAGAAGGAATAAAATCATGTGGGATTTTGAGAAGGCCAGAGGGGATGGGATCAAAATCTATGCCAGAGGATTCTAAACTTTTCCAAATCATGGCATCCTTTCTGTCTCTGAAATTTTAATTTTGGCTTTTTTAAAATTTGTTTTTTATTGAAGGATAATTGCTATACAGAATTTTGTTGCTTTCTGTCAAACCTCAACATGAACCAGCCATAGGTATACATATATCCCCTCCCTTTTGAACCTCCCTCCCAATCCCACCCCTCTAGGTTGATACAGAGCCCCTGTTTGAGTCTCCTGAGCCATACAGCAAATTCCTGTTGGCTATTTTACATGTGGCAGTGTAACTTTCCATGTTACTCTTTCCATACATCTCACCCTCTCCTCCCCTCTCCCCATGTCCATAAGTCTATTCTCTAAGTCTGTTTCTCCACTGCTGCCCTGTAAATAAATTCTTCAGTACCATTTTTCTATACTCCATATATGTGTTAGAATACGGTATTTATCTGACTTACTTCACTCTGTATAATAGGTACTAGGTTCATCCACCTCATCAGAACTGACTCAAATGTGTTCCTTTTTATGGTTGAGTAATATTCCAGTGTGTATATACCACAACTTCTTTATCCATTCATCTGTCGATGGACAAGTCTAGGTTGCTTTCATGTTCTAGCTATTGTAAATAGTGCTGTAATGAACAATGAGATACATGTGTCTTTTCCAATTTTTGTTTTCTCAGGGTATTTGCCTAGGAGTAGGACTACTGGGTCATACTGGTGGTTTCATTTCTAGTTTTTTAAGGAATCTCCATACCATCTTTCATAGTGGCTGTATCAATTTACATTCCCACCAGCAGTGCAAGAGTGTTCCCTTTTCTCCACACCCTCTCCAGCATATATTGTTTGTAGACTTTTTGATGAGGGCCATTCTGACCAGTGTGAGGTGATATCTCATTGTGGTTTTGATTTGCATTTCTCTAATAATGAGTGATGTTGAGCATCTTTTCATGTGCTTGTTAGCCATCTGTATGTCTTTGGAGAAATGTCTATTTAGGTCTTTTCCACACTTTTTGATTTGGTTGTTTTTCTGGCATTGAGTTGCATGAGCTGCTTGTATATCTTGGAAATTTATCCTTTGTCAGTTGTTTCATTTGCTATTATTTTCTCCCAATCTGAGGATTGTCTTTTCACCTTGCTTATAGTTTCCTTTGCTGTGCGAAAGCTTTTAAGTTTAATCAGGTCCCACTTGTTTGCTTCTGTTTTTATTTCCGTTAATCTAGGGGGTGAGTCATAGGGATCTTGCTCTATGTCATTGAGTGTTCTGCCTATGTTCTCCTCTAAGAGTTTTATGGTTTCTGGTCTTAAATTGAGGTCTTTAATCCACTTTAAGTTTATCTTTGTGTATGGTGTTAAAGTTTTCTAATTTCATTCTTTTACATGTAGCTGTCCAGTTTTCCCAGCACCATTCATTGAAGAGGCTTCAGAAATTTTTATGGTGCTCTTGATCCAAAAGAAATACCAGAATTTAAACAATTAAATAAGAATTTATGTCCCAACAACTTGGTAGTCATTTGAAAACGTAACACACAAAGAATCAAAGAAAAATACCTTTACTTAATCCCTAGGAGGTGTGCACTATTAGAATTTGGGCACCACATAAATTCTCAAACTCTGGAATCAGATTGGATACACTTAATCTTGTGTTCCATGCTAATTGTTGTGTGGTACTTGCTTTTTATCACAGTTTAGTTCAGTCACTCAGTTGTGTCCGACTCCTTGCAACCCCATGAATGGCAGCATACCAGGGCTCCCTGTCTATCACCAACTCCCAGAGTTTACCCAAACTCATATCCATTGAGTCGGTAATGCCATCTGGCCATCTCATCCTCTGTCATCCCCTTCTCCTCCTGCCTCCAATCTCTCCCAACATCAGGGCCTTTTCAAATGAGTTAGCTCTTCACATCAGGTGGCCAAAATATTAGAGATTTGGCTTCAACATCAGTCCATTCAATGAACACCCAGGACTGATTTCCTTCATGATGGACTGGCTGAATCTCCTTGTAGTCCAAGGGACTCTCAAGAGTCTTCTCCAAAACCACAGTTCAAAAGCATCAATTCTTCTGCGCTCAGCTTTCTTTATAGTTCAACTCTCACATCCATACATGACTACTGGAAAAACCATAGCCTTGACTAGACAGACCTTTGTTGACAAAGTAATGCCTCTGCTTCTTAATATGCTATCTAGGTTGGGAATAACTTCCTTCCAAGGAGTAAGTGTCTTTTAATTACATGGCTGCAATCACCATCTGCAGTGATTTTGGAGCCCCCCAGAATAAAGTCAGCCACTGTTTCCCCATCTATTTGCCATGAGGTGATGGCACTGGAGGCCATGATTTTAGTTTTCTGAATGTTGAGCTTTAAACTAACTTTTCAACTCTCCTCTTTCGCTTTCATCAAGAGGCTCTTTAATTCTTCTGCACTTTCTGCCATAAGGGTGGTATCATCTGCATATCTGAGGTTATTGATATTTCTCCCTGCAATCTTGATTCCAGCTTGAGCTTCCTCCAGCCCAGCGTTTCTCATGATGTACTCTGCATATAAATTAAATAAGCAGGGTGACAATATACAGCCTTGACGTACTCCTTTTCCTATTTAGAACCAGTCTGTTTTTCCATGTCCAGTTCTAACTTGCTTCCTGACTTGCATACAGGTTTCTCAAAAGGCAGGTCAGGTGTTCTGGTATTCCCATCTCTTTCAGAATTTTTCAGTTTGTTGTGATCCACACAAAGGCTCTGGCATAGCCAATAAAGCAGAAATAGATGTTTTTCTGAAACTCTCTTGCTTTTTCGATGATCCATTGGATGATGGTAATTTGATCTCTGGTTCCTCTGCCTTTTCTAAAACCAGCTTGAACATCTGGAAGTTCACGGTTCACATATTGCTGAACCCTGACTTGGAGAATGTTGAGCATTACTTTACTAGCGTGTGAGATGAGTGCGATTGTGTGGTAGTTTGAGCATTCTTTGGCATTGCCTTTCTTTGGGATTGGAATGAAAACTGACCTTTTCCAGTCCTGTGGCCACTGCTGAGTT
>NW_011495048.1:9232264-9237566 GCF_000754665.1 Bison bison bison
CAGGATGTCTGGCTCTAGGTGAGTGTTCACACCATCATGATTATCTGGGTCATGAAGATCTTTTTTGTATAGTTCTTCTGTGTATTTCTGCCACCTCTTCCTAATATCTTCTGTTTCTGTTAGGTCCCTACCATTTCTATCCTTTATTGAGCCAATCTTTGCATGAAATATTCCCTTGGTATCTCTAATTTTCTTGAAAAGACCTCTAGTCTTTCCCATTCTACTGTTTTCCTCTATTTCTTTGCATTGATCACTGAGGAAGGCTTTTTTATCTCTCCTTGCTATTCTTTGGAACTCTGCATTCAAATGGTTATATCTTTCCCTTTCTCCTTTGTTTTGGCTTCTCCTCTTTTCACAGCTATTCATAAGGCCTCCTCAAGACAGCCACTTTGCTTTTTTGCACTTCTTTTTCTTGGGGATGGTCTTGATCCCTGTCTCCTGTACAATAACTTGAACCTCTGTCCATAGTTCATCAGGCACTCTGTCTATCAGAGCTAGTCCCTTAAATCTATTTCTCACTTCCACTGTATAATCATAAGGGATTTGATTTAGGTCATACCTGAATGATCTAGTGGTTTTCCCCACTTTCTTCAATTTAAGTCTGAATTTGGCAACAAGGAGTTCATGATCTGAGCCACAGTCAGCTCCTCATCTTGTTTTTGCTGACTGTATAGAGCTTCTCCAGCTTTGGCTGAAAGAATATAATCAATCTGATTTCAGTATTGACCATCTGGTGATGTCCATGTGTAGAGTCTTCTCTTGTGCTGTTGGAAGAGGGTGTTTGCTATGACCGGTGCGTTCTCTTGGCAAAACTCTATTAATCTTTGCCCGCTTCATTCTGTATTCCAAGGCCAAATCTGCCTGTTACTTCAGGTGTTTTTTCACTTGCTACTTTGCATTCCAGTCCCCTATAATGAAAAGGACATCTTTTTTGGGTGTTAGTTCTAAAAGGTCTTGTAAGTCTTCATAGAACCGTTCAACTTCAGCTTCTTTAGTGTTACTGGTCGGGGCATAGACTTGGATTACCATGATATTGAATGGTTTGCTTTGGAAACAAACAGAGATCATTCTGTCATTTTTGAGACTGTATCCAAGTACTGCATTTTGCACTCTTTTGTTGACTATGATGGCTACTCTATTTCTTCTTTGGATTCCTGCCCACAGTAGTAGATATAATGGTTATCTGAGTTAAATTCACAGCAAGCTCTAAAAAGCCAGCTTCATACATATATGACACCCTCAAAAGGAATGTATTGTGTTCTAACGTTTAAAATCTGCTCTACCTGGAGCTACTTATGTGTATCCAATAGAAGTCTTGTGTTTTTCTTGAAATTTTAAAATATCCTGCAGGATTCCTGTGAATTCACTATAATCCCCAGGGTGCCTCAGTGTACATACTGAGAACTGTGGGTCTAGGTGGAATGCTTGGCTTCAGACAGGACCAGGGATTGTTCTCCTATTATGGCAGAAGGAGGGATACAGATACTGAGAGATTACATGTGTTTGGCACACAGTGGTAACTGGGATCTCACAATTTAACCTAGGATTCTACTTAGACCAAGGAGAATACCAAATGATAGGTACTCCATTGTGAACAGTTGCTGTGGTCTTATATACAACACTATTTTATGAGAAGTATAGTTACAGCTGCTTTTAATTTCATAGTCACTTAAGTATATTGTATAAATACTATCTAGTAGTTTAATTTTTTTAACTTTATTTTGAAAAACAACAGGTATAAATCACAATTTGGCAAAAGCACTTGATGTGTTTTCTCTATCAGTTATTTTGGCATATATATAACATAATATTCTCAAATATCATGAATGTAAAGTTGATGGGCTCTCACACCCAATGTTAAATACGTACTTTATATGTATATTTCTAATTCGTACATTCCAAATTGTGCATCTAATACAAAGTTCTAAATCTGAAGTCATATTTTAAGTTTCTGTATAAAAACTCAGTACACGTACTCAAATATAATGCATTAAAAGTCTTCTCATTAGCTCCCTATTGATATAAAATGTCACTCTCCTTATACAAGAGAGGCATTAGATTATTCAGAATTATTATTCAGATTTTGAACTCATTTAGATTTACACATATTTAATATTAACTATAAATGGACGTAAATGCAAGTGTTAGCTGCTTAGTCGTGTCCAACTGTGACCCCATGGACGGTAGCCTGCCAGGTTCCTATGTCCGTGGGATTCTCCAGGCAAAAGTACTTCCCCTTCTCCAGGGGATCTTCTAGATCCAGGGATAGAACCCAGATCTCTTGCACTGCAGGCAGATTCTTTACCATCTGAGCCACCAGGGAAGCCCATAACTGGATATATGAAGGAAATTCATAGTCCTGAACTGGCTTTTCCTTTGTGGCAAAATAACTTGGCGCTTCCAAAAACATTAATATACTCAAATGCCAAAGGCGGAGGCAGGGAATTATGACTTTCTTTAAAAGAAATGTTTTTAAATGAAAACAATTAATAAAAGAGAAGAAAAAGACCATTTATGAAAAGAATAGGAAGGAAATATTGATTGATAATACAAAGATAAATTGTTAAGAAGATCAAAATTTTCTTTCTGTCATAATCAGGTTACAAAACTGAGCTCATATATTACTATTTAAGAGTAAATAGTTAATGTAAATGTAAATTATCATAGGTCATTAAACTTTGGATTCAGTCAGTCAACATACACTGTAAATTTTCCATTTATTGTGGAAAGGAATAATTTTTCTTTTGCCTAAGAAAGTAATTATTAGGGCATGATATTAAGATTACTCAGGTACAGTATTGTGTTTATACAAAAATATAGGTATACACTCTTGATGGCCATGGTTGTGCATCACTCAGAGCTCCTTAAGGATGAACGAAGGCTGGGAGCACAGCTGACTGACAAAGTCCAAATATTTCCCAGGTGGCTACTAGCCAATGACCGAGCATGTTGTGGTACTAGTCCAACAGGGGACTCCTCTAATGAGCAGGTTTGGTTAAGGAACTCTCCTGTGGCTGAAGCTTTCTGAGCAACATGCTGCAGTCTGAACCTCTTTATAATCCAGTCCCTTCTTCTCCTTCCTTAGGGTTCAGACCAGCATCACCATCAAAAGGATCTCCCGCCTGATTCCTTCCCATTTCCCCATCAATCACTTGCAGTTCTAGTACTATCCTGACATCTGCTTCACAGAAGCACACTGGGCATGTTTAAAAACTATTTCAATTGAAAAAATAACACACATAAATTGTTAAAATGTCAAAGAATACTTGGAATTAAAGCAGCTGTTAACTGTCTTTATTCCATCACAGCCTCTCAACCCATGCTCAAAAATAACCAACCAACTCTTGGTCATTTCTCCTGATTCTAGCATTGTACTTCCAAATATGTATGTCACTTAGAGTTGCATTCAGAAACCTCAAAAAAAAAAAAAAAAGTAACAGAAATCTTCTAAAAAGTCATTACTTAACCAAACAGAAGTTTTCTTTTCCTCACGGAACAAGAAAGATGGCGTTAGGCTATCCATGGGTAAAAAGACAGCTCCATGACATCTACAGGTACCAGGCACCTACTTTTCATCCCCTCTCCCTTTATTAAGTGGCTCTTGGTCAACATTACTCCAGCGATTAATTTTTCCTTTTCAGAACCAATTTTCCTACTCCTATTAGCTTACCAACAGAAAGAGAAGTTCTTTCTTACATCTAAAAGAGTAACAAAAACCTCTTTTAACCCCAACTCTCTCACAAGTACTATCCTATTTCTCCAATTTCCTTTATAAAATTATCTTTTCTAATGTTATAAACCCCTAATTTCTATCCTCCCATTTTCCTTAAATACATTCCAGTCAGGCTTCCACCCATACCATCTACTGAACTGCTCTTATCTAGGTCACCAATGACCTCCCTGCTCCTTCTAATGGTCATCTCAGCCAACCTGTTACTGGTATGTTACATACCTCAAAAGCTTTCTTCCAGAAATCTCATTTCCAGGACACAACATTCCCTTCAGGTGCTCCACCTCTTTGGCTACTCTTTATTAGTCTCCTTTCTCCATCTCTCCTTTTCTCTCTCTCTCTCTCTCCAATCCCCAAAGCCGGAGGACCCCAGAACTCAGCAGTTCCGCCTCCTCTAGTTCTGTCTACATTCATTCCCTGGCATTCTTCACTGAATTCCTGGCTTTAATACCAACTGCACTGCTGTCTCCCAGATTTCTATCGCCAGCCCAAGCTTTTCTCTAAACTACAGATTCGTTTACCCAATTGTCTTCTCTACTTGAATATCTAATAGGCATTTCAAACACTGATGTCCAAAACTGAACTCTTGATATTCCCCTCAATAACGCCTCTTCTCAATCTTCACCAACTCAGTGAATGTCCCTTCTTCTAATTGCTCAGGAATTTTTATTCTCCACATTTGACCATCAGCAGAATCTGGCCACTTCTCACCACTTAACTGCTCCATCCAGTCAAAACCACAGTTATGTCTCACCTGGACTATGGCAACAGCCTTATAATTGATGGCCCTGATTTGTCCTTTGCTTCCTTCAATTTGTTCCCATCAAAAGTGCCAGTTACCCAGTTAAAAAGTATATCAGATCGAGTCCCTTCTGTACTCAAAACCCCTCAAGACTTTCTTATGAAACTTAAGAGTAAAACCACGTTCTTTCAAAGGCCTGGAAAGCCCTATGTAACTACAGTCTCATTTCCTCTCCAATCTCAATTCCTACTACTCTTCTCCTTGCTCATCCCACTCCAGTCACACTGACTCTTTGCTGTTCTTCAAAACATGCCACATATATTCCCATCTCAGCGCCTCTGGAATCCTCTTCTCCAAATACCTTCTGTGGCTTGCTCCTTTGTTTTAATCACATGGTATCTTTCTTGGTCACCAGATATCAGGCCCATCCTGCCCTACCATCTCCCACACATACTTCCTATTTTTCTTGCTATCTTTTTCTCTAGCAGTTTTTATTACTTTCTTATATACTTAAAATTCTCCAAGCCAGGCTTCAGCAATACATGAACCGTGAAATTCCAGGTGTTCAAGCTGATTTTAGAAAAGGCAGAGGAACCAGAGATCAAATTGCCAACATCCACTGGATCGGAGAAAAAGCAAGAGAGTTCCAGAAAAACATCTATTTCTGCTTTATTGACTATGCCAAAGCCTTTGACTATGTGGATCACAATAAACTGTGGAAAATTCTGAAAGAGATGGGAATACCAGACCACCTGACCTGCCTCTTGAGAAACCTGTATGCAGGTCAGGAAGCAATAGTTAGAACTGGACATGAAACAACAGACTGGTTC
>NW_011495048.1:9237666-9241320 GCF_000754665.1 Bison bison bison
AGATGACACCACCCTTATGGCAGAAAGTGAAGAAGAACTAAAGAGCCTCTTGGTGAAAGTGAAAGAGGAGAGTGAAAAAGGTAGCTTAAAGCTCAACATTCAGAAAACTAAGATCATGGCATCCCGTCCCATCATTTCATGGCAAATAGATGGGGAAACAGTGGAAACAGTGTCAGACTTTATTTTTCTGGGCTCCAAAATCACTGCAGATGGTGACTGCAGCCATGAAATTAAAAGACGCTTACTCCTGGGAAGGAAAGTTATGACCAACCTAGACAGCATATTAAAAAACAGAGACAATTACTTTGTCAACAAAGGTCCGTCTAGTCAAGGCTATGGTTTTTCCAGTGGTGATGTATGGATGTGAGAGTTGGACTGTGAAGAAAGCTGAGCGCCAAAGAATTGATGCTTTTGAACTGTGGTATTGGAGAAGACTCTTGAGAGTCCCCTGGACTGTAAGGAGATCCAACCAGTCCATCCTAAAGGAGATCAGTCCTGGGTGTTCATTGGAAGGACTGATGTTGAAGCTGAAACTCTAATACTTTGGCCACCTGATGCGAAGAGCTGACTCATTTGAAAAGACCCCGATGCTTGGAAAGATTGAGGGCAGGAGGAGAAGGGGACGACAGAGGATGAGATGGCTGGATGGCATCACTGACTCAATGGACGTGAATCTGAGTGAACTCCAGGAGTTGGTGATGGACAGGGAGGCCTGGCGTGCTGCGGTTCATGGGGTCACAAAGAGTCAGACACAACTGATTGACTGAATTATATACTCAAGATGTTACTTGTCTATCTTTTCTTGATTGTCTGCCCTATTACAACTTAAGCTATAGGGGAATAGGAATAATGGTCATTTTCATATGTTTCATTATTCACTGGTATCGCCAGCAATGAGAATTCTATCTGGCATACATTAGGCACTAAATATATATATGCCTTGAATCAAAGAATGGTCAAAAGCAGGCCCCTTCAGGCATATTTCAGATCCAGACTCGAAGAGCACAAGTTGAAAAGGCACATCCCTGTTGAGTATAGGATAATACATACGTATAGTAAGTACATGTATTTTATATGTAAAAATACACTTAAAGAATGCAATATTTGTACAATATTTTGCTTTTCTGTAAGCTGTTAGTGGGTCAGTGGGTGGACATTTTATTGTTAACATCTTAAAGACTAACTTCTGAGTATGTTCCATAGCACACGTGAGAACTTCTCACACCGAAAATGAGCAGCAGAGGAATTTCAAATGTCTCAGCCTGTTGAAGACATATTTTTGGATGGGGCAGTGGTCTGTGGAAAATGATACCTCTAATTTGAATGTCCTACTCTGCCCTCATAGGAGGCAGTGAATGGCAGGCTTCTGTGGAGCCTGGAAGTCCCAGGCAACAGAAAAAGTCGGTAAAACGTTCAATCTTTCTTTAAAATTCTGATATTTTGCTCATTATAAGTCTTTAGGGGGAGCATTAATTCTGATTTTAAAACACTGCACAGAAGTGTTACTTTTAAAAAAGAAAGCTTTCTTGTAAATCCTACCAGCGACCTCTGCTTTCTGTGGCCAAAAGTGCCTTTCTAGGGCCACCTCTCGTTTGAGAAGCAACAGGGAAGCTAAGTACTTTAAGTTGGTCATTTTGCCACTCTGAACAATAGGGTTGGTTCATAAGACAAATGGATACTGGACAAGCAGCTAGCAATGTCTTTCACATATGTTATTTCTTGCATTAATCATTACTTACTGATTTTTATCAGTAATATTTATTATCCTATATATTTATCTCTTATTAAATGTTACTATTATTAATTCTCCTAGATCACATCAGATATCAGATCTATCAGTTCCTTTTCTTCCCTCCCTCCAACATCGCTATGAGAACCTTCTGTATCCTGCCCTAATTTGGACCAGCTGCTCTCTAGGCCTAAGGCACCATCATCCCAAGATTTCTCTTCACTTCTCTCCTGTGTAAGTTTCTCTATTTCCTGGATCCTAAGAATCTTGTTTCTTGGTTCATTCTGTTGCTTTAGAGAAGCATATCTTCCAATAACTTCCTGAGAAAAAAATGCATGGCAGGTAGGCAAGATTTTTTGAGCACTAACTAGCCTGAAAATGTCCTTGCTCGAATGCCAATTTGGAATTCTAGAAATAGAATTCTAGGCTAAAGGTCACTTCACTTCAGAGTTTTGATTCCACAGTCTTCTGACTCTTTGTGTTGCTACTGAGAAGTCATGTCTGATTCCCATTCTTTTGTATGTACTTTGTTTTACTCTTTTTACTGTGAAAACTTTTTGGATCTTCTCTTTAATTTTGGTTTTCTAAAATTCACAAAATATACCTTGATATTAATCTTTTTCAACCACTGGGTCCTTTCAAACTGGAAACAAACATCCTCCAGTTCTGGGAAATTTTCTTCTATCACTTTTTTTGTTTGTTTCTTCCCTTCTATTTTCTATCATGAGTAGGATATTGGACCTTCTGACCTGCTACTCTAATTTTTCTATTTTATATTGCCTACTGTTCACTCAGAGAAGGCAATGGCACCCCACTCCAGTACTCTTGCCTGGAAAATCCCATGGATGGAGGAGCCTGGTAGGCTGCAGTCCATGGGGTCGCTAAGAGTCGGGCAAGACTGAGCAATTTCACTTTCACTTTTCACTTTCATGCATTGGAGAAGGAAATGGCAACCCACTCCAGTGTTCTTGCCTGGAAAATCCCAGGGACGGCGGAGCCTGGTGGGCTGCCGTCTATGGGGTCGCACAGAGTCAGACACGACTGAAGCGACTTAGAGAAAGAGAGAGAGAGACTGTTCACTACTATGTTCTTTTGCCACTCTGTTCTGCATTATAGGGATATTTTACTAATAATTTTATCTTTCAATTCTTCTATTAGTTTTTCTATCTATGCTGTTATATTTTTCATTTGCAACAGCTCCTTTCCTTTTCCTTGAGTATTCATCTTTCAAATAGCAACCAATTCTTGTTTCAAAAATTCAAGAACTTCTCTTATTTCTCTGTGGGAATTAACTTTAATTCCCTGAATTTAGTTCTGTCTATAGAACCATAATGGAACAACTGACTGATTCAAAATTGGGAAAGAAGTACAAAAAGGCTGTACACTGTCACCTTGTTTATTTAACTTATATTTGGAGTACATCATGCGAAAGGCCAGGCTAGATGAATCACAAACTGGAATCAAGATTGCCAGGAGAAACATCAACAACCTCAGATATACAGATGATTCCACTCAAATGACAGAAAGTAAAGAGGAACTAAAAGCCTCTTAATGAGGGTGAAAGAGGAGAGTGAAACTCAACATTCAGAAAACTAAGATCATGGCATCTGGTCCCATTACTTCATGGCAAATAGATGGGGAAACAATAGAAACAGTGACAGACTTTTATTTTGGGGGGCTCCAAAATGACTGCAGATTGTGACTGCAGCCATGAAATTAAAAGACACTAGCTCCTTTGAAGCAAGGTTATGACCAACCTAGACAGCATATTAAAAAGCAGAGACAGTACTATGCCCACAAAGGTCCGTCCAGTCAAAGTTATGGTTTTTCCAGTAGTCATGTATGGATGTGAGAGTTGGACTATAAAGAAAGCTGAGTGCCGAAGAATTGATGCTTTTGAATTGTGGTGTTGGAGGAGACTCTTG
>NW_011495048.1:9241420-9246135 GCF_000754665.1 Bison bison bison
CTGAAACTCCAATACTTTGGCCACCTGATGCAAAGAACTGACTCCTTGGAAAACACCCTGATGCTGGGAAAGATTGAAGGCAGGAGGAGAAGGGGATGACAGAAGATGAGATGGTTGGATGGCATCACCGACTCAATGGACATGAGTTTGAGAAAGCTACAGGGAAGCCTGGCATGCTGGCTTGCATGCCATGGGGTCGCAAAGAGTTGGACATGACTGAGCAACTGAACTGAACTGGGAGTAATAATCTACTTTGTTAGAGAAGGATCCTCTAAGTTACAGTGAGATATAGGCCTCAGTGTTGGAGGAGGGAAGGAGCTGGGGAAGATCTCACCATTCCAGATACAGACTCTTAATCTCTGTTATTTTCAGCCTGAGCATCTTACTTCTACTCTGTGCTTAGCATCTTCAAGTCCAAAAACCCTCTAGTTTGTTATTTTCAGAAAATAATTATCCCGTTTCATTTGCCCTTTGTACAAACCACCTCTGGTTTTCATGTTTTAGCCTACATCCCAACTGTCAGGTTAATCTCTGTGCTTTTTCTAAATTCTTACTTTTTAAAAAAAGTATTTATTTTTCATTGAAGGATAATTGCTTTACAGTATTGTGTTGATTTCTACCAAACATCAACATGTAAATTCTTACTATCTTTTTAACTTAGTATCACACAACTCAACACTCACTAACATCCTAGTGATTTTATGTATCTCTTTTCCTTGACTAGATTATGCTGAGAACTCAGCTCACACTTTATACACATTTTTATTGCCTCCCACAATGGTGGCACTAAAGCGCCTGTCAGTAAATACTGTGTGATGGGTTTTTTAATAAATAAAATGCTATTACTAATAATTGTAACTTAAACCCATGCTTTGTCAATTATTGTATTATGACAAAACCAAAATTGGTTTTCATACAAGTTGTTGAAATGAAAGATCAGGTAATGATACTATACATTCTACAACTAAGGAAGTCATGATTAAATGAGCTCCATAAGGCCACAGTTCATCTGTGAAAGGCTTGGAAAATAATTTCTACTTTTACATAGCCTGTCAAGTAATTCACTATAAGAATTTAAAAAGAAAACTATCTTTTCTTGGAATTTTAAAATTGTATCTGGAAATGTCAAATAAATACAGAAAGAAATCAGGGTAAAGATGACTATATCATACTTTTATAGTTAAATGTATATATATGATTTAAACAATTTCATCTAAAATCAATATACATGAAGCTAAATCTATCTTAATGATTATATTGCTTTTAACTACTTATGTAGTAATCTGAAAACATGAATGTGACTTAAAGAACAATTTAAGGAATTAAAAATTTCACCTCAGCAGTGTACAATAGTATTTTAATGCTGAAACTATTATTCCCTAAGAATAGTTTGGAAAATGGATTAAGAAATTCAAAGCAGGAAATTATTAAGCATTTTCTCAAACTAATTTTAGGAGACTATAAAAACAATGAGAAATATATGTGATAGCTAGTAAAACTACAACTCTAAATTATGTCTCACTTTTTATTCATTTCAAACTAGGATTAGGTACAGTCTGAAAAACCCACTTCAAAAGACAATTTCATAAAGAACGTATGTATAAGTCTAGATTTATAAACTGTTCTGAATTTACAAGTAGAAGGAATTAGTTTTTAAATGGTACAATTTATGTGTCACTGAATCAACAACATGAACTTAGCTTTGATAATAATGATAACCTATTAAAAAAAAAAAAAAAAACATTCATCAGAGGGGAAAATCCAGGCTCAGATTGCATCTTCTGAAATTCTTTATGTTGTTGTAGATGCCTTGCTAAATCCTGAACAATTGAACCTTTTGAAGAAATAAGGACCCCTTGAAAAGAAGATAACCATGAGAAACCCTATACAGCCTAAAGTTGTCCCTTTCCTGGGGAAAAGGGGCAGGTGGGGCTAGAAGCTTTACATTGTTAAGGAGTGGCCACAGGCAGATTTAAGGAGTGGCCGCAATCAGAAACTGAAGGGTGTCCAGCTATGTTTAGCACCACGACACTGAGGAACTTTTCCCCACTTCTTTTAGAGAATATTATGTTGTGCTCAACTGCTGCCATTTTAGGGTTAAATACATGGAGAAATTATTCATAAAAATTAAAGCTCATGTTATCTTTAGAGTCACCACACTGGATAATGCACAAAAAAGGGGACCCCCTCGAGAGTCTGTAGAGATGGTTTGCTTATTTTCCAACTAACAAAAGGTTAAGGGGATCCTTCTGAAAATTTAGCTTGAGCATCAAATTTTTAATTTACTGTCCTACTAGAGATCTTTAAGAATGAGAAAACATATTTTCAGAAGACCTAGCTAATAGTCTTGTCTAGAAACTGAGGAAGTGGGTGGATAATGTTAGGAGGTCCTTCAAAGGCCCTAGAAGGAGAGGGTGGTATGATTTGAAACATATACATTACCATATGTAAAACAGATAACCAGTGTGAGTTTAATGGATGAGGCAGGGCACCCAAAGCTGGTGCTCTGTGACAATCTGAAGGGATAGGATGCGGAGGTGGATGGGAGGGGGTTTAGGATGGAGGGGACACATATATACCTATGGCCGATTCTACTGATGTATGACAAAAACCATCATGATATTGTAAAGTAATTATCCTCCAATTAAAATAAATAAATAAATTTTAAAAAATAGGCCCTAATGATGTGGAGACTAACCTGGACTTGTGGGCAGAGTAAAGGTCAAGTTATCTTGTTGAAATATATCACACCAAAGATGTGCTGATATTAAAAGGTTTATTTAAAGAATATTGTATCAATCATTGAAAGAAATTACAAAATATGACAGAACATAAAGATAAGTTCCATTGGAAGTGTTAAAAGCAGACTCATTGGTACAGCGGCCTAAGAAATCAGTATTATCAGGTTGCTGTAAATTACGATAGTAATTTTATATATATTCTATCATGCAAATTCATTTTCTGAGTTGAATTAATTCAACGGTGAGGGATATCCCTCTTCATATTCTCCCATACAAATGTACACAAAAACCTGCTTATTAAATTAAAATACATTACCGTCTATTTAAAATGTATTGCCTACTAGGATGCTCCACTGCATATTTTAAGATGCCTGACAAGTTCCAACTTAACTGTGCAAAGGTAAGGGTGGAGGCCATGAGACACACCTCTTGCTATGGGTGGTAGGCTTGCCCTCCAGTCAAAGAATTTTGAACCAGCTTTTAAAGTGAGTAACGACATTGAGAAGTACAATTTGAGTTGTACTAAGTTTACAACTTTCTGGTACATATTTTGTATTCAAGTTTTAAAGTTTGATTAAAACTTTTATGAAAACAAATTATGAATTTTCAAATAATTTCATCCTTTTCAACCATATCCTAAGTTTATTTTAAGAAGTATTATGGTTCTAAAATATTAATTCAGCTTTGTAAACAGTCTCTGGAAAGTAGTAATTGTGATGGTTGAGGAGGTAACTAAAGTCACTTTTGTGAGTAAAAGGAGACTAGTTTAAACAAACAATGAGGAAACATTAGAGTCCACTAAAATAAGAGTCTATACTCACTTAAATAGTACATTAAGGTAAGTTTGTAATTACTACAAATTCAATGTTGTAGATTTATGGATAGAGCCACAGGTCTAAACTTCAAACAAGAGTAGTCAGACCTAAAATATATAAATCACATTGTAAACAAGTAAGAATTTGAGTTGATACAGGATATTTAATTGCATAAAATAGCTATAATTATGAGTAGTACTGATGTAACTTCAACTACATGTATGCGTAGAATATGACTAATGACTTTTTATCATAAGCAAGTAACATTTTTCCAGCAGATAGTATTTTTTAAGCCTATTGACACAGCTGAGACATTTGTCCATTATTTTGTGATCAATGGACAAATGATTATTAGGTCCTGAACCTAGACCCATTCCACATGTACCTCACCTTGTCCAGGCTCTAATAGTGCTATCCCAAAGAACATTACATGGTGGAAATGCTCTGTAGTTATACCATCTACATGATAATACGTGGTGACTGAGCACTTCAAATGTGGGTAGTGCAACTGAGGAACTGAATTTTTAATTTTAACTAGTTTAAATTTACATTTAAATAGCCACAGGTGACTACTGGCTATCATATTAAACAGTGCAGCTTAGAGGATTCGAAAAGTAACAGCAAATGTCTTACGTTAGGTCTAATGCTAGTCTGCTTGTCAATTTCCATAAGCATGCTGTGCACAAATGCTTACAAGAGTGGTCAAAAAACTTTTTGTCCCACGGTGTCACCTTCATTCAAAAATATGACTAAATCTGTGACAAAAAATACCATCTGAAAAGATGGTTATTCATGCTTATAGTGTCAGTACAACTATACTCATTAATGAGGCAGCCTGAGTCAATCAAATGTTAGTTCTAGAATGACTAGAATTCAAAGTATGAAATACCTGCTCCTGAAAAGTTTATGTCCATTACCTATCATAACACAAGAATACCAATTACTGCATAGCTTTCAGCTCCACTGGTTAAACACTGCGAAAGCATGTCAAGCCTTTTTACCTGACAGACATATTTGTTCTTCCATTTGCTCAGCACACACTGACTGTTTTGCATCAGCTCCTGAAGAAAACAGAAAAAGGGAGACTGCAGTTGGCTATACACATTGTCATTATCAGTTAAAGTGCTTCTGATTCGCAAGCAAAAAAAAAAAAAAAAAA
>NW_011495048.1:9246235-9306229 GCF_000754665.1 Bison bison bison
ATATATCTCAGCATGCCACACAAAGATGCAACTGTTTTGGAACTCCTCACTGGACAAAAGCAACACTATCATCACCAGGAGAGTTGATCCTTTATGAAAATTAAAGCTGTTGAAAGATGTTTTAAAACAGATTTGTTCGTTGCCATTTTTGAAACTTTTGGAAAGATACCTCCAACTCCTTGACTGAGTCTCGAAGTTTTTCTGGGCGTCTGTTTTTGAGCGTCCATGGAAAATCTCGTGCTGGAAAACAAAACATGTACTACAGTTGGCTGAACACGATTTAAAAAGGAAACTCTGCTGAGCAGTGTGCCTTAGGAAGATTAAAATAAAACACCTCCTTAATTGAAAGGAAGTAGCCTTCATTTCCATCATCAAATGACAGTCTTTTGAAAGGCTCTGTCATAGAAACAGGATTTTTACCACAAAAAAATCTCCATGATCATAATTTTATGACGACAACTAACAATGCTCAGAGAATCTCTGGGAAGGTTTCTGAAGCTTGTGAGCCTAGTACTTAACAGTTAATGACCCACTCTTTACCACAGAAGCAAATTTATTTTCATTTAAATAATTTAAAACTCAATACAAAAGAAATTCTAAACTCTTCAAATAATCTATCAGATCTGAAAACTCCTATGAGTAAATGAATATAGTGAGGAAAGAAATAAAATATTAAAAATAATACACAGAAAATGAATTTAAAATTAAGCATCACACGTTAAGGATAAAATTGAGGGAAATCTAAATTTTAATAAGTTAGACACTAACTTATTTTATATAGACTCTTTTCTATATAAAATAACTCTTTCTAAAAGCTACACCACAATTCAATAATGATAAGCCTTTGCTTTGTTTTAAAAGTTAATGTTATTTAGTAGAATCTCAATGATAGCCTAAAACAAACTAAAACGTTCTATTTAAAAGAATTAAAAAATAATAAATTCATTAGTGATATGACACCTATTTCATCACAAAAATGAATTCATCTCTGAATTTTCCTAAACAATTTTAAATGTGTGCACATGTGTTTTATGTGCATATATATGGAGTATAAAATATATACAGACATCAAAATTTTTATAGGAGAATGCTGTTTCATTTAAGCAAATTAATGACTTCTATAAACATAATTTACAATGTGCAGAGCATATGTAAAAAGTTCCAAATCTCTGCCACAGGTACTAATACAGTATTTTTAAAAACTAAATGTTAGCTTGACCATTTAAAGTGAGAACAAGTACAATATTTAGGCCCGCTTATATTCTAAATAAAACAGTCATATTTTAGCCATATTATACTGTAGCCATATTACATATACAACATGTTTATATATTTGAAATTAGTAAAGACTAGAGAGAATAAAATGTCAATACTGATAATTACAAATCTTATTTTCTTACAATGGTTAAAACAAAATAATAATTTAGGTATAATATGGATCATAAAATGTTAACAGAACCATGGTACACTTAGTTTAAGTATATTAAATAAGATAAATGCAGTTCATTAATAAATACATAAGCATATATCTTATGCATAAGCATATATCATAAGCTTATGCTGTTTACATAAGCACATATCTCACCAAAAGTTGAGAGAGATTTCAATGGTCTAAATCAGAAATGTCTAATAGTATAATTCTTACTCATATGTTTATGCACCTAAACAATAGAAATTTATAAGAAATATGGAAGGGATAACATTTCCTATTTGTACAGACAGCTTAAAATATGTTTTAAGACACAATCTTCAGGGATATTAAAATTCCAGTTTTATAATAATTCCAAAAAAATATAAAGTAAACTTACATTCTGCCAGCCTCTGCTTTTCTTCTAAGTTACCATGATCTGTTGCTGATTTTGCAGCAGATGAGAGGTTAGAAAAAAAGATTAAAAAGTGGAAATTATTTTTATTATACTTAATTTTATATGTGCATATGCACATTATTGAGATTAATAAATTACGCAAAACTTTTTAAAAGGCAGTTGGAAAATGCCATAATTTGGATGTTTTCATTTCATGGAAGATTTCCTAAATTTGAAGTGAAAAGGCTTACACAACACAACGGGTGGGCCAATATCCTGAGGTTGCAATCTCATCAGATAGGGAAGGGAACTGCAACTGAGCCCAGAACAGAAGCTACTTCAGTCTGTCATCAGAACCATGAAGTCAGCCTATTAACTACCAAGCTAAGCACAGGGGATGCCCACAGAGACCGAACAGGAAGGAACTCTAGCTGGGAAGACCTCTTGGCCCATCAAGAAACTTCTGGGATTAACAGGATTAATCAGATAAAGAAAATTGATCATTCACTCAGAAATGCCTATTCCAGATATCAGGTGAGGACCCGGGAGCCCAGCATCAGTAGGACCCATGCATTAACAATGCCCTCTACTGGGACAGTGATAAAAAAATGAGAACATACTGTCCAGTTATCCGTTTAATCAGAAGTAAAATGAAAATTTTCATGTTCTGCTACTTTATTCAATACTAGTTTTGAATTTATTCTGCTACTAGTTCAATACTGCTTTATTTATATAAAACATATTAACTTTAGCATTTTTCTAAAGAATTGGAGTAAACATTCTTGAAATTCTAGAATTTAAAGTGCATAAAAACAGAGTTTTTAAGTCAGTATTTTATAATTTAGAATAGTAAGTTTATAAAAATTAGTTTAATAGAACAGATACTTTACCTGATGGCTCTTTCTTGTCATAATACTGGTAGATCCCAATTTCTCTATCTATAGAAAGGAAGAAATAACATTAGATTATAGTAAAAAGTTATGGAGAATGAGAAGCCAACCCATACTATAAGGCAGGGTTGGAGGTGGATAAGGAGGAGGACAGAAACAACCTGTATGTTACTGGAAATAAAATACTTTGAAATTGTCCAGACATGGGTTCGTCTCTTCTAGGGATATGAACGAAATGCAAGTTTATCAGTCCACTTAGAAGAGAAATATACAACACTAGAATGGCATGAGGAAAGGAAGGGTAAAGAAGTGATATCAAGGATGACCAACTTTTTTCTCTCAAGCTTCCTCTGATATTTTTCACAGGGCACTACCAAAAGGAACTACCACTAAACAATACCAAATGAAAGTGGCTAGAAGAATTCTGAGCTGTGTTTTTTTTTTTTTTTTCTCTGACTTAACTTGAATCCAGAAGAGTATTTGGGGGAAATCTGCAGAAAAGGAAGGGTTAAAGGAAGGTATGGATAAATTATCTGAAGCTTGTTTAGACTCAAAAACCCTTCAGAACCCATTCAAGTTCGGATGCTCTGCTGGGGTTACAAAAGCAAAGATAGGTTTCCTAGATGCTGAGAGAGATTTAACCATGGAATCTGTCCTTGTAGTTGATTTACAGGAGAATAAAATAACTGTCCATTTTCTTCCTATCTGTGAACTCTGAAATACTTCTTTCTTTGAGGTAACATTTGCTTCCTTCCGTGCAAAATAATTCAAGTTACTAACAAAAGGATACAGCTATTTCTAAAGTGGAAGCAGTACAGGCTGCCCCCTAGTGACTGACTGCTCTGAACTTTCTCAAACTGAAGGATAAAACTTCCCCCCAAAAGCTATAATTAACTTCTCCAATATAGTTTTTTCAAAATAGTCAATCGTGTATACTTACTGAAGTTCCATTTTTTTCATTATGTCACTAATTGAGACATATAATTTAAAGAGTTCAGTTTATTTCTGTTTGTTATATTGACAGTATCTAATAAGAAGTGCCAGGGAAAGGTCATGAGTCAGGCTCCTAAGATACTAATATTTTATTTCTTGACCTAGGTGAGGATTTTATGGGTATGTTCACTTTTTGATAGTTCAAAACATATCTTTGTAATCTTTACACTTTTCAATATACATATAATACTTTAATAAAGTGAGTGAAAATCACTCAGTTGTGTTCAACTCTTTGTGACCCCATGGACTATACAGTACATGGAATTCTCCAGGCCAGAATACTGGAGTGGGTAGCCTTTTCATTCTTCAAGGGATCTTCCCAACCCAGGGATTGAACCCAGGTCTCCCCTACTCCAGGAGTATTCTTTTACCAGCTGAGCCACCAGGGAAGCCCAAGAATGTTGGAGTAGGTAGCGTATCCCTTCTCCAGGGGATCTTCCCAAACCAGAAATAATAAAAAGATTCTTAAAGAAGAAATCTAAGAACCATATGCATTACTGTACACAGGCAATATCCTCCAATATTCCATCATTTCATGCATCCATATATTACAACTCTAGAATAGAACTATGAAAATAACAAGTGGCCGTGAATTCTGTGCACAAGTCTGAACTACTGCATTTAGACCAGAGTATGGCTCTTAAAATTGGAGAGGGAAATAGCAACCCACTCCAGTATTCTTGCCTGGAGAACCCCAAGGATGGAGGAGCTTGGTGGGCTGCCATCTGTGGGGTTGTACAGAGTTAGACACGACTGATGAGACTTAGCATGGCTCTTAAAAGCAGGACAAGACGCGGATACGGACAGTGAGTCTGACATGGTATGTCAGAGCCCTCGCAGGGTGAGAGGGACATTCATAGGAGCAATGGCCTTGTGTTGGCTGTCAGAGGCTGAATAAAGCATGGGGGACATCCACATACACGGGGAGCCCAACAAAGGGTATCAGAACCTACAGAGATATCCATGCAGGGAAGAGAGTTGCCAAAGAGATAGAAGACTGTCTGCATACAGGGTGATTTTAAAAAAATAAAGATACGGAAGCCCCAGCTCTCCCACTGTGTGAGAAGTACAAATATAAAAAATAGAGAACATTAGAATGAACCCTGTGGTGATAGATTAGAATTTAAGGTACTGGTGTGAACTCACGGTTTTCAATATACAGAGGTACAGTTATGAATGTGGATGCAAGTAAGTGTGTATGCATACATACATACATACCCTAAGCTCTGGCCTCTGACAGTGCCTGGAAGCAACGATACTCCAAGAGCAATGAGTGTACCTGAAGCACACCCTGGCTTCTAGAAACCATTCTCCTCTAAAAGGAACCAAGCTCCTTAGAGAACTGGCTAATTCTAGCACTGAGGAAGGGAAGGTATCAATATAATAACAGTCTGATAGATCAGATCTGTTGTGCCAGAAAGAATAGAAATGCCCAAGTATTGATAGGGATGTGGCACAATGATAAGTCAGCTTGCAAGGTGTCCCACTGACCACTCAGGGACAACTTAAACATCAGAATAAATAATGGTACTAAAGGATTAAAATCATTGAATAAAATGGTACCTGAGCCCATAGGGACAAATTAAGTTAAAAATATATTTAGGGACTTCCCTGGAAGTCCAGTGGTTAACACTCTGTGCTTCCAGTACAAGGGGAACAGTTTCAACCCCTGCTCAGGGAACTAAGAGCCCACACGGCAAAAAAAATAAAAGATCATCACAGATCACTCATGTTTTTAAAAAATACATACACCTATTAAAAATATATTTAAAGTTTAATGAAGAATAAGATATCCACATATTTTCAAGGTAACACCTTGCAAAATATTAATTCTAAAGGACAAAGTAACTTTGCAGTGGAGCAGCCTAGCAGACACCACCTTAACCAAGTGATCATGAACACCATCAGTAAAGACATGGATTGAAATTGTGCACTGCATGTTAGGATGCATTGAGAATACAGCATTATTCTTCTGTATACTTCCCACCAAACAAGCATAATCTGAACCTACTTATGAGGAAACTTCAAATGTATCTAAATTTAGGGATATACTACAAAGTAAGTGGTATAAAATCTTCCTAAGTGTTGAAGTCACAGAAGTTAAAAAATAAATTTTTATTGTCTCGTACACAGGGTTATTGTTACCATCTTTCTAAATTCCATATATACGCGTTATTATACTGTATTGGTGTTTTTCCTTCTGGCTTACTTCACTCTGTATAATAGGCTCCAGTTTCATCCACCTCATTAGAAGTGATTCAAATGTTTTCTTTTTAATGGCTGAGTAATACTCCATTGTGTATATGTACCATAGCTTTCTTATCCATTCATCTGCTGATGGACATCTAGGTGTATAGAACAGTCGTATGGACTCTATGGGAGAGGGAGAGGGTGGGAAGACTTGGGAGAATGGCATTGAAACATGTAAAATATCATGTATGAAACGAGATGCCAGTCCAGGTTCGATGCACGATACTGGATGCTTGGGACTAGTGCACTGGGATGACCCAGAGGGATGGTATGGGGAGGGAGGAGGGAGGAGGGAGGAGGGTTCAGGATGGGGAACACATGTATACCTGTGGCGGATTCATTTTGATATTTGGCAAAACTAATACAATTATGTAAAGTTTAAAAATAAAATAAAATTTTAAAAAAAAAGGAAAAAAATAATAATAAAAAAATAATAAATAAATAAATTTTTAAAAATTAAAAAGCTGAAGGATTTCTTCCAGAATTAGAGACTAAAGAGACATGATAACTAAATGTAACATAATTCTGAACAACAACCATTTGCTATAAAAAGGATAGTTGGGGCTTCCCTGGTGACTCAATGGTGAAGAATCTGCCTACCAATGCAGGAGACATGGGTTTTATTCCTGATCCAGGAACCAACATGTCATTGAGCGACTAAGCCCATGTGCCACAACTACTGAGCCTGTGTTCTAGAGCCTGGAGCCACAACTGCTAAGCCCACGTGCCACAACTACTGAAGCCCATGTGCCCTAGAGTCTGTGCTCTGCAACGAAAGAAGCCACAACAATGAGAAGCTGCACAGTGCAGCTATACAACAGCCCTCTCTTGTCACAACTAGAGAAAGGCCGCAAGGCAATGAAGATCCTGCACAGCCAAAAAATAAATTAATTTTTTAAAAAAGGACAATGGGTGAAACTCTTTGCGTGTTAGATGGTAGTACTATTATTACCATTAATTTCTTGATTCTGATGGTTATATATGTGACACTGGACTACACCTTTTCTTTAGGAAACACACACGGAAGTATTTGGGAGTGGTGAGGCATCAGGTTGGTAACTTACTCTCAAATGGTTCAAGAAAAAAAATTCTCTATACTAGCAACTTTCCAATAAAACTTTGTGATTATTTCAGATTATTTAGAATAACATTTATCAAAAAGGTAATGAATAACAAATGTTGGTGAGGGATGTGGAGAACAGGGGACACTTCAGCACTGCTGGTGGAAATGTAAATCGGTGCATTCACTATGGAAAACAGTATGCAGGATTCTCAAAAATTTTAAAGTAGAACTATCATGTGATCCTGCAACTTCCCCTCTGGGTATTTATCCAAGGAACATAAAAACACTAATTCAAAAAGATATAGGTACCATTATATCATGATCATTGCAGCATTATCTACAATAGTCAAGATCTAGGTACCCATCAATGAATGAATGGATAAAGAAGATGCGGTATATATTCAGAATGGAATTAAGCCATCAAAAGAATGAAATCCTACCATTTGTGACAACTTGAATGGACCTTGAGGGCATTATGCTAAGTTAAACAAGTCAGAGAGAGACAAATGCCGTAGAACTCCACTTACATGCAGAATCTTAAAAAAATAAAATAAATAAACCACAAGCTCACAGACACAGGGAACAGATTGGTTGCCAAAGTCAGGAGGGTGAAGGGGAGGGTAGATGAAATGGATGAAGGGGATCAAAGGCACAAACTTCAGTTATAAAATAAACAAGTCATGGGGATATCATGTACAGCATGGTGACTCCAGTTAATAACGATGTATTGCATATTTGAAAATTGCCAAGAGATAAATATTAAAAGTCTTTATCACAGGAAAAACTATGTATGGTGGTGGATATTAACCAGACTTACCAAATCATTATGCTGTATGCTGGAAACTAACTTAATGTTATAACTCAATTATACCTCAATTCAAAAACTACTTTAAATGTTAAACATAATGAGAATATGTAAGAGGGTTACGAACTTAGTCTCAAAGGCAGTGAAGGCTTCTCTAGGTGACTTAGTAAAGCTGAGCCCTAAAGAGGTAGGATTGCACATGGGTTCAGAAAGAATGTTCTCGGGAAGGAGAACAGAGAAGCCCTGCTGAAGACCCAGGTGGGGCAGATCTTACTGCCTCCTGGGACCTGTGTGCACCACTGTCTCTGGTCATAGCGTTCATTTCCTTTTTTTCTATCATTCTTATGCCGATGTCAATATAATTTGGCTTCTTGATTACAGAAGTAATGTGTTCACTGTATAAAATCTAGAAAAGAAAAAGTTTAATTTCCTGTATTTCCTGAAATACTGTGTTTTTCATAACACTGTGTTTTTCTCTTGAGTTTTTTCTGAATGCATTTGTTGCTGTTGTTCAGTGGCTCAGTGTCCGACTCTTTCCAACCCCATGAACTGCAGCATGCCAGGCTTCCCTGTCTTTCTCTTATCTCCTGGAATTTTCTGAATGTGTGTATTTATTACTAAATAAAAGTTATGCCAAAGAATTGATGCTTTCAAATTGTTGTGCTGGAGGACTCTTGAGAGTCCCTTGGACAGCAATGAGATCAAACCAGTCAATCCTAAAGGAAATCAGTCCTGAATATTCATTTGAAAGACCGATGCTGAAGCTGAAGCTCCAATACTTTGGCCACCTGATGTGAAGAGCCAACTCAATGGAAAATACCCTGGGAAATGGGAAAGACTGAGTGCAGCAGAAGGGGGTGACAGAAGATGAGTGGTTGGATGGCATCACCAACTCAATGGACATGAATTTGAGCAAACTCCTGGAGACAGTGAAGGACAGAGAAGCCTGGCATGCTGAAGTCCATTGGGTTGCAAAGAGTTGAACAGCACTTAGCAACTGAATAACAATAACAATTCCTGAAGACACAGCAATATTAAAATTAAGCCAATTGATAACCCTACAGAGGTCTCTAAGTGTCCAAGTGAAAGGAAGAATTGCACTTTAAATCACTTTAAATCAAAAATTAGAAATGATTAAGCTTACTGAGGAATGTGAGAGACCCATAAGCTTACTGACTGCAATGTGGGAGACCCAGGTTCAATCCCTGGGTTGGGAGGATCCCCTGGAGAAGAGCATGGCAAACTACTCCAGTTTTCTGGCCTGGAGAATTCCATGGACATAGGAGTCTGGTGTGCTACAGTCCATGGGGTCAGTTGGACATGACTAACATATACACTGAAGAATGCATGTTCAAAGTCAAGAGAGGCTGAGAGCTAGGCCTCCTGAGTCAAACAGATCAGTTGTGACTGTTCAGGAAAGGTTCTTAAAGGAAAAAGTGTTTCTCCACTGAACATACAAATGATAAGAAACAACTTTATTGGTGATAATGGAGAAAGAGTTGGCGACCTGGACAGATCAGCCACAACATTCCATAAGCCAAAGCCTAATGCAAAACAAGGTCCTAACTCTTCAATTTTATGAAGACTAAAAGAGGTAAAGAAGCTGCAGAAGAAATGTCTAAAGCTAACAGAGGTTGGTTTACAATGTTTAAGGAAAGAAACCATATTCTGAACATAAAAATACAAGGGGAAGTAACAAGTGTAGATGTAGAACCTGCATCAAGTGATCTAGAAGATCTAGCTAAAACAATTAATGAAGTGCTTGTGCTCAGATGCTCAGTTGGGTCCAACTCATTTACAGCCCCATGGACTGTAGCCTGCCAGGCTCCTTCATCCATGGAATTTCCCAGGCAAGAATACTGGGGTCAACTGCTATTTCCTCCTCCAAGGGATCTTCCTAATGCAGGGATCGAAGCTGCATCTCCTGCATTTCCTGCATTGGCAGGGGGATTCTTTATCACTGAGCCACCTGGTAAGTCCCAATTAATGAAGGTGGCTACAATAAACAACAAATTTTCAATGTAGATAAAAGACCTTCTATTGAAAGCAGATGCCATCTAGAAATTACATAGTTAGAGAGGAAAAGTCAATGACTGTTTTCAAAGTTTTGAAGGACAGGTTGACTCTCTTGTTAGGGGCTAATGCAGCTGGTGACTTCAAGTAGAAGCCAGTGCACAACCAATCCTAGGGCCCTTAAGATTCTGCTAAATCTACTCTGCCTGTGCTCTATAAATGGGACCGCAAAGCCTGGATGACAGCACTTCTATTGACAACATGGCTTACTGAATAATTTAAGCCTATCATTGCGACCTACAGCTCAGAAACCAAGATTGCTTTCAAAATATTACTGTGCATTGACAATTCATCTGGTCACTCAAGAACACTGACAGAAGATGTACAATTAATGTTGTTTTTATGATTGCTAGAACAACACTCATTCTGTAGTCCAAGGATCAAGGAGTAATTTTGACATTCAAGTCTTATGGTTTACAAAAAACAATTCTTAAGGCTATAGCTGCTAGATCTGGGCAAATCCAACTGAAAACCTTCTGGAATTCCCTGGTGGCCCAACAGTTAGACTCATCACTTTCACTGCTGGGGCCTGGTTTCAATCTCTGGTCCAGGAAATAAGATCCTGTAAGCCATGTGGCATGGCAAAAAAAAAAAAAAAAAAGGAAAGAAAGAAAGAAACCTTTCTGGAATGGATTCATCATTCTAGTTGTTCAGTTGTAAAGCTATGTCCAACTTTGCAACTCCATTTTGGGTGCCATTAAGAATATTCATATTTCATGGGAAGAGGTAAAAATATCAACATTAACACGGGTTTGGAAAAAGTTGATTCCAACCCTCATGGACAACATTGAAGAGGTCAAGACTTCAGTGGAGGTAGTAACAAGGTGAAAATAGCAAGAGAACTAGAATTAGAACTGGAGTCTGAAGATGAGACTGAATTTCACTGCAATCTCATGAGAATACTTTAACACTTAAGGAGATGCTTCTTATGTATGATTAAAGAAAGTGGTTTCTTGAGATGAAATAAGCCTAGTATGGATGCTATGAAGATTACTGAAATGACAACAAGGGATTTAGAATATTATGTAAACTTAGTTTATAAAACAGCAGCAGAATTCGAGAGGACTGACTGCAGTTTTGAAAGTTTTACTTCAGTTAAAAATGCTAACAAACAACATTGCATGCTACAGAGAAGTCATTTGTGAAAAGTCCATCGATGTGGTGAACTTCACTGTCATCTTATTTTAAGAAATTACCATAGGCTCTCTAACCTTCAGCAACCAAAACTTATCAACATTGAGGCAGGGACCTTCACCAGCTAAAAGATTAAGACTTGCTTAAAGTTCCTATGATGTTCAGCATTTTTAGCAATAAAATACTTTTTAATTAAGGTATATACAGTGTTTTTAAAGACATAATGTTACTGCACATTAAATAGATGCTTATTGTTGTTATTGTTGTTCTGCTGCTAAGTCATATCCAACTCTTTGCAACCCCATAGACTGCAGCACGCCAGACTTCCCTGGCCTTCACTATCTCTAAGAGTTTGCTCCAACTCGTGTCCATTGAGTTGATGATGCTATCTAACCACCCTGTCCTCTGCCACCCTCTTTTCCTTTTATCTTCAACTTTTCCCAGCATCAGGGTCTTTTTCAATGAGTCAGTTCTTCACATCAGGTGGCCAAAGTACTAGAGCTAGCTTCAGCATCAATCCTTCCAATGAGTATTCAGGGTTGATTTCTTATAGGATTGACTGCTTTGATCTCTGCACTGTCTAAGGGACTCTCAAGAGTCTTCTCCAACACCACAGTTCAAAAGCAACAAGTCTTCAGCACTCAGCCTTCTTTCTGATCCAACTCTCACATCCATACATGACTACTGGAAAACCATAGCTTTGACCACACGGATCTTTGTCAGCAAAGGGATGTCTCTGCTTTTTAATATGCTATCTAGGTTTGTCATAACTTTTCTTCCAAAGAGCAATAACCTTTTAATTTCATGGCTGTGGTCACCATTTCCAGTGATTCTGGAGCCCAAGAAAACAAAATCTGTCACTGTTTCCATTGTTTCCCCATCTACTTGCCATGAAGTGACAGGACATGATGCCACGATCTTAGTTTTTTGAATGTTGAGTTTTGTTTGTTTGTTTTTAATTCTTTTTTTAACTTTACAATATTGTATTGGTTTTGCATGAATCTGCCACAGGTATACACGTGTTCCCCATCCTGAACCCTCCTTCCTCCTCCCTCCCTGTACCATCCCTCTGAGTTTTAAGGCAGCTTTTTTACTCTCCTCTTTCATCTTCATCAAGAGGATCTTTAAGCTTTCTGCCATTAGGTTGGTGTCATCTACATATCTGAGGTTATTGATATTTCTCCCGGCAATCTTGATTTCAGCTTGAGCTTCATTCAGCCTGGCATTTGCATGATGTGTTCTACACAGAAGTTAAATGAGCAAGGTGACAACATACAGCCTTGACATAGCTCTGAAGTTTTTGCTGTATTTTTCTGATTGGAACTTACCCTCTGTCTCATTTTGCCTAAGTCTCTGTGTTTACGTCTATATATTAAGTAAATCAGTTATCTCTCCCAGTCTTGAAGGAATGGCCTTCATAAGAAATGTCCTGTGACGTCTCTGGCAGTCCAGTGGCTGACTCCACACCTCCACTGCAGTTCAGTTCAGTTCAGTTGCTCAGTCGTGTCCGACTCTTTGCGACCCCATGAATCACAGCACGCCAGGCCTCCCTGTCCATCACCAACTCCCGGAGTTCACTCAGACTCACGTCCATCGAGTCAGTGATGCCATCCAGCCATCTCATCCTCTGTCATCTCCTTCTCCTCCTGCCCCCAATCCCTCCCAGCATCAGAGTCTTTTACAATGAGTCAACTCTTCGCATCCGGTGGCCAAAGTACTGGAGTTTCAGCTTCAGCATCATTCCTTCCAAAGAAATCCCAGGGCTGATCTCCTTCAGAATGGACTGGTTGGATCTCCTTGCAGTCCAAGAGGGCAAGAGTTAACCACTGGTTGGGGAACTCTATCCTGCATGCTGTAGTCCTGCATGCAGACATTTTTTCTTGTCTTCAGCCAGTATCTCAGTTCCCAGGGAGTGTCCCAGTTGGTTCCTGAGTCTCTGGCAGATGCTTTAAGATGAGTAACTGGGTCCCCTTTACCTACAGTCCATATGTTTCTCAATCTTGTGTTTTGTGTTAATTTTCAGATCAACTGAGTTTTCATGCACACCCTTCAGGAGTGGGTTTTCTGTTCCCTGCAGTTTTATAATTTTCCTGGATATATTTCCCATTGGTTTTCAAAGTCAGGTATTTTAGGGGCTTGTCTCTCCTGCGTAGGATCTAGGGGTTGGGATGGCTGACGTGGAACCTGAATCCCTCACAACTGAGAGAGAAGATCGTACCTTTGATATCTCTCCCAGTTGTGGATTGTGGTGGCTGGGGTGTGGTTTTTCCCCTTGGCAATACTGTTTGTCTCTCCTACCCATCTCAGTGCTGTCCTTTTACCTTTTGTTGTGGAGGCTCTATTCATCCATGTTCCATATGTACTTAATTAAATTTTGTTGTGCCTATGGGAAGAGGTGAGTTCAGGCTCTTCCTATGCTAGTATCTTGAACCCTCTCCCAAGAACACTACCTTTAAACTTGCTGTGTGCCCTTTACTATTTCACTTCCACTCCCTTCCTTGTCAGAGCTATACTGTGTTTATAATCTAGTGTTCTTTATAGTTCTTCCACATATACTTGTCTCCTGAAACAATACATTATTTAATTTAGCCACTGTTTTTAAACTTTAAGTGCAAACATACTGTATGTATGCTGCAGCTTACTTTTTAAACTTTTTCCCTATAACATATTCCTGACATTCATCTACGTTGTTGCATACAGTTTCAATTCATTCACTTTCTCTGTTGCATAAATATATTTATCCATTCTCCTGCTGATTGAAATTTGGATGGTTTCTAGTTAAGGATGAATACTATTAAGAATTTTTTTGTACATGTTTCCTGGTGCACTCAAGTTATCAAGGCTTTCACTATGGTATATATCTAGGAGTTGAATTACTGGTCAGTAGGCAAAATACTTCGCCTACTGTATGAAACTCCAGTACTTTAGCCACCTGATGTGAAGTGCCAACTCATTAGGAGAGACCCTGATGCTGAGAAAGATTGAAGGCAGGAGGAGAAGGGGACGACAGAGGACGAGACGGTTGGATGGCATCACTGTCTCAATGGACGTGAGTTTGAGCAAGCTCTGAGAGATGGTGAAGGACAGGGAAGCCTGGTAAGCTGCAGTCTGTGGGGTCGCAGCGTCAGACATGACTGAGCAACTGAACAACAACAGCAAGGCAAAATACATCTTCAACTAAAGTAGGTAATGCCAAATTATTTCCTAAAATGGTTGGACCAACTCAATTTTCATCAGCAGTGAAATAAGTTTCTTCCCGTTTTTTTTTTCCCCAATTTCTTTTACCCATTTGAATTTAAAAAAATTTTCTGCCACATATTTTTACTTTCCAAAAGATTAATATAATTTTCAACTGTTCCCTGAAACATCTATATTTCATTTCTTGCTGTTCGTATTTCAAAGTGAGTCACTAGAAAGCTGATTAAAAGCTCAATATACACGAATAGGGCTTGCTAACAGTGGGTTTCACTGACCACTCAGGGACCTGGGTGTTTCACTGGAAGACCACGTTAAATATCAATGTAAATAGGCCTTCCCTCTGGGGCCAAGCAGTCTCTCCAGAGAGGACTCCCTCAGCTTCTTCCTTCTATGACATTCTGATATTAAAATTAATTTGATTATAAAGGAATTAAGAACATTCCTGTGTAGGCTTTCACTTCAGTTTTCCCTGTTTTCAGTTCAGCACCTCTCCCCTATCTTTTTCCACTGCAGCTAGTTTTGAACTTCCCAAAATCAAGTATTTCCAGTGTCTCACTACCTCTTACATAGATTTTCAAGTCTCTTTCTGATCACCTCATGCCACAGTCTCATCCTTTTGCATTATCTGACTCCTCAAATTTCTGTACCTCTCAAGACTTTTGAAACCCAAGTTTGCTGTCAGTGGAATTTTCTGTAGACATCTAATATTCAGATTTTTGAGCTTTGGTAACTTCTCTATGCCTTCCAAAAACAACTCAACAGCAATTGTCTCCTTTCCTAGTCACTTAGTCCTTGTGAGTTTACACCTATATTAAAGTAATTCATTTACTCTCATTTTAGAAGAATCTTGGGAGGAAGCAAGTGTGTGTTAAGTCCACTTTAACTGTAATTCTTTCCTTACATATTTTAAGCACATTAAATGTAATGAAACTATAATGACATCATCTGTAGTTGTATATTTGTTATAAATAAACAATGCTTTGCAAGGTAAACCGTTTTCTTAGAAATGATGCTGAAGACATTTAAATACATATGTCCTCCTAATACAAGAGTTGCTTTAGATTTTCAAAAGGAAAAGATTTTTTAAAACGTGTTTCCCAATGATATACACTTCATCCTCAAATACTAATAAACATTGTTAAAACAGATTTATATTACTCCCTTCCCAAAAAAATGTGAACTGCAAAAAACAAGGATACAATTGTACATATGAGCTATATGTTTGAAATACTCCTTTTATATCATATAGAAATGCATTTACCATTTGCAAGCCTGTAAATATTTATGAATATAAACATATTATTATCAACAATTTCAGGGGAAAAAGCTGGAAAATCTTAGATATATCTTAAGAGGAAATAGATATTAGATGGATAAAATTAATGTTTTAAACAGAAAATGTAACTCAAGTTGAAAAAATAAGTTAATCAGAGTCAACGAAAAGAACTTCCTCTCCACCAGCCGATTCTTCATTAAGCATAAAGAAAATCATGCAGTTTCACTGGAGAATCTAGGCTCTAACCTCTGCTATTAGGTATTTATATTGTTGTAACTTATATTTGAAAAATATTGAAATTAATCCAGTTTATTTACCGCCAATGTGTAAGGTATTCTTCAAAGACCACAGGTGCAGTTCAGTCAAGCAGAATGACATCTGATGGCAGAAGGAATCTCTATCCTGTTTAAAAAATAATTAAGAAGAGGTGTCAATTAATTATCTTCTATTGCCAATAAAATAAAGATTGCTTAGAAATAATAAAAAGAATAATTTTTCGCTACTGATATTTGAGATACGGTTCATTTGAATAAACACAATTTAATATATCCTTAGTTAACCACCCAGAAATAAATGAAAAAAAAAGTCACTTTTCCTAGATTTAGTACGTCATCACATTGAGAAACATAGTAAGAAGAATATATATATATTTAGGTTTCCAATAATATATGATTTTTAAAACTGAGTATATTTAGAGTTATTTAGTATTTAAAGATTTTTCAGGAAAAGAAATATCTGCTAGGTAGTTATTAAGTACAAAAACATTTTGTGGTGCATTTTTAATATAAAAAGCAAATATTTGTGATCTTTCACATGCAAACAGACTAATTAAAATGGAATTCCCAAGATGAATGGTATATAGTTACTATTATAGGAAACATATTTACTTAGAAGTAAATTGTGTGAAACCACATTAGCATTCAAATTAATTTGTTCATCTGCATGTCATGATAGATCCAGATATTCTATACTACATTCATTTTTTTAAAAAGATAGCAAAATTTTACATCTTATATTTCCTCCCAGTTCTAACAGCAGGGCATAGTGATGGATATCATTTATACTTTTAAAAAAATTAATTAGAACTTCATTAATTTGGACTAATTGGAGGAAGGCCAATCTGAAAAAAGAAAAACGAAAAGTAACATTTTATAAATATTTAAAAGGAATTTAAGTAACTTTCAAATGTTTGCTTGGAAATACATGTATTATAGTACATGTAAATTTTCCTGTATATTAGAAATACATAAACTATTGACATTTTCTTTATACAGATCATAAAAAGAACTGTTATTTCCAACAAACTTCTGAATATTTTATGACATCTAATATATGAAAATAATAGCTTGAAAAATATTTTATGACATTTATTATATGGAGAAAAAAGCTCTCAGCTTCTTTAACATTCATTTCAGTTCAGTTCAGTCACTCAGTAGTGTCCGACTCTTTGCGACCCCACGAATCGCAGCACACCAGGCCTCCCTGTCCATCACCAACTCCCATTAGGAGTGACTCAAAATATTTCCCATACTATTTATGAATGATAATCCAAAATAATTTTAGACATAATACAGGCTTTGTTAGTCCTTACTTCACCTTTACTTTTGACCTCAATGCACTTACAATCATCAAGATTCAGATGCATGTTCAACTAATGAGACACAGTTACTAATTACTGAAACGGCAGAGTAATCAATTTCACAGTATAACAGAAGGGCTCAAGCCTGCTTGCAACAGCAGGGCACTGAGAAAGCTACTGAGAAATTATAAAATGTTCACAGGACCTCAGAGAAGCAAAGGATTTCACCAGTTAAATGATGATGATAGCAGCATATAATATTATGGACCTACCTTTGACAAGCATTCTTCTAAAATTTTACACATATTAACTCAAATATGTAACTCTTTGAAGTAGTATCACTATTACTCCTATAATGAGGAAACTAAGACATAGAAAAGACATATAGCCAGCAGGTAGTAGAGGCGGGCTTTGAATCTAGACAGACAGGTTTTCAGACCCGTGCCGGCAACCACAGGACACTTACTGTACTGGGGTATACAGAATTGATGCTTTTGAACCGTGGTGTTGGAGAAGACTCTTGAGAGTCCCTTGGACTGCAAGGAGATCCAACCAGTCCATCCTAAAGGAGGTCAGTCCTGGGTGTTCATTGGAAGGACTGATGCTGAAGCTGAAACTCCAATACTTTGGCCACCACATGCGAAGAGTTGACTCACTGGAAAAGACTCTGATGCTGGGAGAGATTGGGGGCAGGAAGAGAAGGGGACGACAGAGGATGAGATGGCCAGATGGCATCACTGACTTGATGGATGTGAGTTTGAGTGAACTCCAGGAGTTGGTGATGGACAGGGAGGCCTGGCGTGCTGTGGTTCATGGGGTCGCAAAGAGTCGGACACGACTGAGCGACTGAACTGAACTGAACTGAGGGAGTGTATACACAGTAGTTTGAGTAAAACAACGGTGTTAGATCAAGATGCATGGTAGAAAATCATAGAAAAATGAAGTTGAAAAGAGTAGCAAAAAACAGGCTATAATAAATAGTAAATTTTGGATTGATCTGAATTCACTTTCTTCCTTGTACTTAAGTGCCTTAAAAGTTTAGAGATGAAACAAAAGACCCTTCAACCTCCAGATATGGTATTCTAACCAGAAGATGGCTGTGACATATATAGACATGGGGTAAGAGAGCTAGTGGGCTCATTACCATGAAAGATTCTCTAGCAGGCAATAGAGAAAAAGGGATATTAAAACTAACCTGTATTCTTCAATTCAACTATTATCTTTCTGAGTTGTCACCTGGGAGTGACTAGTGAGCCTGCCATTATTCAAAATATTTCCAAAGCTGTGTTCTTTGAAATTGCTTTCAGTCAGTTTCATGAGACTTATTCAGAATTATTACTTTATAGTTGTACTTTTTTAAAACTAAAATACTTACTGTATTAGAATATGTAAACCGCACCTTTGTCATTCAGATAGGTGAGGCCTGGAATATTGGTTTGAAGAATCAATTAATGGGACTTCCTGGCAGTCCAACAGTTAAGAATCTGAGTTCCCAATATAAGGGACATGGGTTCAATCTCTGGTCAAGGAACTAAAAGATTCTGCATGCCTCATGGCACTGCCTAAGAATCAATTAATAAATTAAATAAATTTCATATTTATTAAACTTAATATGTGGACTCTAGACTCTTAACTACCTGGCTTCTTTTTCTAACCTCTCACACTCACGTACAAATGTGCTCAGTGATCAGTCAAGTCCGACTCTTTGCGATCCTATGGACCGTAGCATGCCAGGCTCCTCTGTCCATGGAATTTTCCAGACAAGAATACTGGAGTGGGTTGCCATTTCCTACTCCAGGGACTCTTCCTGACCCAGGGATCAAACTCAAGTCTCCTGCGTCTCCTGAATTGCAGGTGGATTCTTTTACCGCTGAGACACTAGGGAAATTCTCTAACTTCTCAGTTTACTCACTAATTTGCATAAATTACTTAACTTCTCTAAGTTTCCCCAAACACAAAATGGGTATAATAAAGTACCTATCACAGAACTATTTTGAGGGTAACTTTATTTAGTTATCTTAATATTGCTGCGTAGTATTTGCTGCTGTTACTCAAATGTCTAGCACCATGTAAATTTATATGGAAAAAACAAAGAAGTATTAAACATGATCTTAAAGGTCCATATAGTCAAAGCTATGGTTTTTTCAGTACTCAGGTAGAGATGTGAGAGTTGGACCATGAAGAAAGCTGAGTACCGAAGAACTGATGTTTTTAAACTGATGTTGGAGAAGACTCTTGAGAGTCCCTTGGACTGCAAGGAGATCAGACCAGTCAATCGTAAAGGAAATCAGTCCTGAATATTCACTGGAAGGACTGATGCTAAAGCTGAAGCTCCAACACTTTGGCCCTGATGCTGGGAAAGATTGACAGCAGGAGGAGAAGGGGACGACAAAGGATGAGATGGCTGGATGGCATCACCAACTCGAGTTTGAGCAAGTTCCAGGAGTTGGTGAAGGACAGGGAAGCCTGGCATGCTGCAGTCCATGGGGTTGCAAAGAGTCGGAAAGGATTGAGCGACTGAACTGAACTACCTTACATAGGAAGAAATGAATGAACAACTTAGTACAAGAGGGATTTTGTAATGGAAAAGTACCTATATGTGGACAAGCTTCTACACCAGAGGAAGTATTGAATTAGGCCATGCAAATGGATTAATATTTCACTAGGAAGAGGGAAGAAAAGATATGATGAAACAGGCACATACTTTTTTTTGACACTGAGCACTAAATTCATAACTTGTAGAGTATACTAGAAAATAAAAACACTCTTCAATTTAGTGTTTATTTAGATACTAATAATGAGAATTTATGAATTCTAACAAAGGCTGAAGTTTAGCTGTTAGTAGCTACGTAATAAGGTTTCATCATGCAAATTAGAGATAAAATTTTAGCCAAAAACAGAAGGCCACACTTTTACTTACATATCAAAAGAAGACTACACTTGGAAGTCTACTTTTCAGTTTAAGTCAATCAGTAACAAAGATTTTGTCAAAACATTCCCCCGAGACTTCCCTTGCGGTCCAGTGGTTAAGAGTCTGCATGCCAAAGGAGAGGACATGGTTCAATCCCCAGGTCTGAGAGGATCCCACTTGCCACGGAGTGGCTGGACCCACCCGCATCACAACTCCTGACCCCTGCACCTAGTTGTGATCGGCAAAAAAGAAGCCACCGTAGAGAGGAGACTACGCACCCCAACAAAGACTAGGTAGCTGCAACTGGAGAAGCCTGAGTGGCAACAAAGACCCAGACAAGCCAGAAATAAATAAGAAACATTCCGCAGATGACAGAAATGAAGAGTCAATCACAGCTTCTTTTTAATCCATACTGGCTATTATTTATAAGAGGTAGAGAAGCTTTTAACTTGAAAACCCATAGTTCCAACTGTGTGCTGCTGCTGCTGCTGCTGCTGCTAAGTCTCTTCAGTCATGTCCGACTCTGTGCGATCCCATAGATAGCAGCCCACCAGGCTCCGCCGTCCCTGGGATTCTCCAGGCAAGAACACTGGAATGGGTTGCCATTTCCTTCTCCAATGCATCAAAGTGAAAAGTGAAAGCGCAGTTGTGTCCGACTCTTTGTGACCCCATGGACTGCAGCCCACCAGGCTCCTCCGTCCATGGGACTTTTCCAGGCAAGAGTACCAGAGTGGGTGGTCCACTGCGTATCTTTACTAAATTTGAAAATCCTAAACTACTCGGAAATTATGGAGCAGAATAAGCAAAACAATGTCTATAGACAGCATAAAATGTCAAGTACAAAGCTCTGACTCTTTGCATTTGGACGTAAGGGGAAATTCCGAGACTAGCACAGTGTAAAGTCTATGATCTGGACTTGAACACAGGATTCATTTGTAGTTTCATTGGAGGTGGGAGAACTGAGAAAAATGTACAAGTTGTTTCTAAAAATGCTCCGATGTATAAACAATATTGCTCCAGTTTCCCACAAAAAAAGAATAGGACAAAGCGGGGAGAGACATTCTACTTAGAACCGCTTTATGGCCCCTGGAATATTTGGTTTAAGGGTCGTGAAGTGGCCACAGGGGTTGGTGCCCAGTAGAACATAAGCAGGTCTGGCAGCCCTTTGGCATTACTGTACTCAGAGTGGTGATATCCAGACAAAGCAGGATCCACACCCAGCAAAAGTAGACACAGTGGCAGCAATAATGTGTTGATGGAGCAGGTGTGGCAGGTGAGGTGAGAAGAAAATGGCTAAGGTGGCTAGTGTTCACTAGTAAATGACTGGACTTATTTATAAATACATGTGACAACTCTTGCAGGTTCCCCAAAATATGTGTAATTAGGGTGGAGGCTTTGCAGGGTCATACATTAGAGGGGAGGCAAAAGATAGTCAAATGCAGCTTATTCATCCTTATTTTCCTCTGAACTTCAAATATCTGCTAATAAGCCCATATAAAATTAAAAAGAATACAGTAAATTTTTTAATATTTGTAAAAATCCATAATTACTAGATAGACATGGTGGGAGGGGACCAAATCAACATCCTGTCTAGTCCTCAACATGTCTTGCCATCTTCAAACTGTGCAGGTTTTTTCAAAGACTCAGACCTTTAAAGGTCTAGCATCTTACTCAAGAATGCCACCAGTTAAAAAGAATGCTGTAATTTCCATGTTTGAAAAATCTGCCTGAAGGAAGCAGTCAAGACTGAGCTCGTATCATTCAAATGGTGTATTAGTGCATAAACAGTTGTTTTTGAAGGAGGAAAGAAAAGAATTTCCCAAGAACTCTGGTTTCTGCATTCTGAGAGGGGATGTGGCCAAGGCTTTAAAAGGCAGTGAAACAGAAAGTGCCTAACAAAGTGGAGAAATATTGCCCTACTCAGTGCCCCTGTGCATTTCTCTAGGGATAAAACCCAATACTCAGGACTTAGAAACCTAAAGTAGTTATAAAGGGAAAAATGAATAAAACAATGAATGTCTAAAAATACAGCAAATTTTCTTAATGTTGACTGGGAAAAAGAATTATCCAAGTGAAAAGAATAGCAGAAGGAAAAAGCTAAACAATAAAAAATGTCTAATAATTTAATTTTCATTTATTTTTAAATATAATTTTGTTTAATTTTATAAGGCAGTTGATGACAGTCTCAGATGTCTCAGAAGGCCATTCTGAATTCAAACGTCCAGTCTTCATGACAGAATAAGAAGCATGATTTCAACTGAACTTGATCTAAATCTCAACTGTTCTCTTGTAAGGGGGAGAATCTATGACAGCCAAATGTTGAGGATAAAAAAACGAGAGGATCTTAGAGAACCTTTCTCACTTTCTAGTTACATCTTCAAAAGGTTTAAAGCCTTCTTTCCAAAACAGATCACAGTATAATAAATACTTATTTGTCTTAAGATTGGGAGTGCATGCTAAGTTACCTGAGTAGTGTCCAACTCTTTGCGACTCTATGGACTGCCTCTAAGTGAATCTTCCCTGGTTTCTTAGGTCAGCTATTTGACTACTTTAGAAAGGAAAGGAAGCCTGAAGGTAAATAAAACCCTAATGTAAAACACGATGGAAAAGAAAAATAAACTAAGAGAAGACACAGCTGCAATTTAACAAAGACAGATGATACCATGGGCTAACAAGACATTTAAAATGAAATGTATGTTAGCAAAATACCTTAAAGAGCCTAAGGAAATCTTTCTTGGGCATAAAGTTAGAACATGTTATTTACTATCAATAGACTTTCTGAGGATTATCTAGTCACCAAAATGTACAAAATTAAAGACAACTAAATAGCACAAGTTTAAAATAAACCACTAGTTGACTTAGGTATTCTAGTCATCATTAAGTAATTTAAAAATTATCTAAAATATAGTGTATTCCCCCATAATCTCTTGCCTATTGCCATCTACACAGAATTATATTAATTATCTATTAACCATACACATAAACATATCTAATAATGTCACATTAGCAAAAATAAAGATATTTGAAATATTCAACACTGAACCAAACAATTATACAATAATAAAGTTTATGTTAAAGAGCAGAGGAGTCTCAAAGAGACTCAAACTTAGATTGAATTTATTCTAACAAAAGACTGGCGTATTGGGAACACTGGGTCATCTGTACCTCAGAGAGTCCTATGATATCTAGTTATTAATTAAATATCACAAAAGCTTTGAGCACCTTAGGTGTCTGACATTTTACTATGAGTCACAGATACAAGGATTTATAAAGCAGGGTTTCTACTATCAAATAGCTAAAATCTAGCATAGCAAATAAAATAATCACAGAAACAGTAATATGAAGTTTGTAATTAATGCAAATTTAACAACATAAACAAAGAGCTATGGGCATTCAGTAGATGTTCTAGTTGGATAATAAAGAAACTTTCTTATAAAGTAGGAAGACATTTGAAGATCATTAGACTTTGATAAAGACAGAGAAAAAAATGAAACAATATACAAAAACATAAATTAGATAAAAGATGCAAGGCATATTTAAGGAGTAGTCAGCAACTAGTTTGATGCACAAATAGAAGAGACAAATGAGTTCCATACTAAGTAAGTTTTTAAATGCCAAACTTAGGAATTAGGACTTTATATTTTGGTAAGTTTCTACTGCAGAATAATGAATAGTTTCTCATCTGGTAAGGTAATTTAGAAAGGAGAATCAACAGATCAGAACTGTTGTAAGATTAACTTTGTGAATGGGAATATTGGAGGGATTTTTTTATACAACTGATCTATATAAAAATAAACAGACAACACCAATATTTAGCAATAAGGGCTTGTTGGGATGCTGGCAGTTGGAATGTAAATAAAGCAACAGATTCAAGTGATCGTTTGAAGAAGGTATCAAAGGTGTAGGGGAACTGATGAATCGTGGAAGTAAGGAAAAAGGAGGAATCTAGAGTGACTACCATGATACGGGGATCTGCTTACTGCACAGACATGACCCTTGCCTTGAACATGACTCTACTGAGCAGACACGCCTCCATCATCATGTGCTGGTAAAAGAGTACCAGTGCATTCTGTTCACAATGACTGAATCAACTAGTTCAACCAACAACCTCCATTTTCCTAGCTACTGACCTGGCCATAGGCCTAAGCCACTGAATGAGAGCCCAGAAGAAAAACAAAGTCGAGGATAGGTATTTTGGTAATTCTCCAACACAGAGACAATGGGAAACACAGATTAAGGCGATATAGAGCCAGAAGGGCATGGAGGAGAAAATGGTGTGTATGTGTTGAAGTGGTTGTATAGTGATCAAACCTGTTGCTTCTGAATTTTAATACAGAGATGACCTCATTATGGTTTCATGAGAAGTAGTTTTATCAAGGACACAAAGATTAAGTCTTCTAAAGAAGGTGTGGTTCTACTGCTCTAAATGCTGGGCTCTGAGCCCAAAATGCCTCAATTCTAATCCGGCTATAACAAACTTATCCCAAATCATTCAACCTCTCTGCCTCAATTTCTCCACCTACAAAAACAGAGATAATGATACTGACCTACATTTCTAAGAACACTGTAAAGATTAATTAATTCTGTACAATGCTTTGAAGATGAAAAGCACTGAACATTATTAGTGGGTATTGCGTAACTAATTGCTTGTAACACTGAAAAGTTCATCCTAAAATTTTACTCAAACAGTAGTTATCAAATAAATGCCCTAGCTCCCTTAGTAACATTTATCTCCAAATGTTACTAAATTATTATTTTAAATGTATCTCGTTTTTTTTTCCATTATATCATGTTATCTCATAGTATATAAAGATGTAGATCACTCCAGACATCTAGAACACCTTTTCAACCTAAACAATCAGGACATTTATCTGAAAACTAGCATCTACTGAGAATAGTCAATAAATGCTAAAAGGTAATAAATACTTCAAGTTACAAAATTTTAATTTAATAAATAACACTAAGCAATTAAATGGCAGAAGCAACATGCAAAAGCACAAAGCAGTATGTTGAAAATACTGTCTATCATGTCCTTATTTTTATAAGTTATAGAACCTAAAAGCATACAAAAACCTATCTTTGTACGAAAAATGAAGATTGAAACTTTTAAATCCATTAGACACTCTGTGCGGTCTTTTGTGTCTTCATGGGTTTTAAAATTATAATAATAATGCACGCTTATTGTTTTAAAAAATGGAAATACAAAAGTATTTGACGTTAAAATGAATTCCCTTCCCAGAGGCCCTCCCCACTCTGAAGGGAGCCATTACACAACATGGCCTTCCAGACTGTGAAGTACTTAACAGCATGTTCATATACATACTGACTTGTTTTGTATTTTAGTAAATCAGTATTTTACTCAACATACAATTTGCTTTTTTTTCACTGAACACGACAGCATGGATATCCTCTGTTAGCATATAAAGATTTATCTCTTTTTTTTAAAAGGTGCCAGATATTCCACTGTATACTGATCATAATTTACTTAATGAACATGACTGCTCATTTCAGGACTATTTTCATCTTACAAATAAAAATACTATTAAAGTAAATATGCACACCTTACATTTTAATAGGTACTGACAAACTGGCCTCCAAAATGACGGTACCAATTTACACGTCCACCAGTAACATGACTGTCCTTTCCCCCATGTCCTTCCTCAATATGCTATGAGACATTAACAAAGTTTTTAATTTTTGCCAATCTGGAAGGTGGAAAATGAAAAGGTGAAAAAACCTGCAGTTTTAAGTTTCATTTTTCCATTCATTAAAGAGTTCAAACAGCATGTCATGTATTTTTTAACAATTGTTTCTTCTATAAACTACCATTTCCCAACTTTGCCCATCTTTCTACTGAGTTCTCCATCTCATTCTTTGTGCATTAATATTAATCCTTTGTTACATACATTAGACATGTTTCTTTTTAAAATTTATCTTTATACATTAAAATAAGAGAACACAGAATTCACATTTTTTAAAAATCAGGCATGACATCACAGAAAACTCTTTGAACTCAATTTAGCTATTGCTGTGCAGAGTGCCAAGGCCAGGAAAGTTCTTCATAGCTGCTAACAACTGGTCAGGTGATGCTATTTCTAAATGAAGCCAAAAGCAATAGGTTCCTGTTTTAAGAGAAGTTGTGCACCATACTCTCTTAAAGCGGTTAGAAGAAATTCTATACCTAGAAAGAATAATAGGAGTCTCTTCATCTTCCCAAAATAAATCATGGCAAAAATCTTTATAAATCTCATGTTATACTTAAATTTGGAAAATATTTCTCCAGAGCACTGTTCAAACCGTTTAATTCACTTAGGTAAATAGATCACATCAATTTAACATTTTCTTTATTGTAAGCAGTTTTGACATTTGGACAGTTCACCAATGGCTTCTTCATTGTGGCCTGCTTCCTCCTCTTCTACTACTCTTTACATGCAACAAATTAAATTTCACTAATATTTAAAGATCAGTATTGACCTTTGCATAGCCATTTTCTAGGTTCCTGTTAATACAAACATCTTGTTTGCTGATGCTCTTTTCAAATATTTTATTGCACACAATTTTCCATTATTCCAAAGAGACTTGTGTCTAGTTGAAGTGCATTTTTTCCATGATCCTGCAAATAATCACAATGGCTTATATCAGGCGTTTTAGGGGGAAAAAAGTATGCTTGCTTAAGCAAGTAATAACAGCAACCATAAAATAATCTTTGCTCACCACCATCTCCAACACATGTACCCACCCTTCTGATCTTTAAAAATATGGACTTAATTCTTTTTAGGATGTATCTCAACCACAACAATAGAGAGACAGGGAATATAGAAATGCTGGCAATGTGACCATGATAAGTAATTCTAGATTGTAATTCCATAAATATAGTTTTATGCTACACTTGAATAGATAGAAAAAAAATGCAACTTTGAAGAGAAAATAAACTGAATTTCAAGAATTCCTAAAGAGATGAGTTAAAGACAAAAGAACACTGAAATGCTCTTATCTAAACCAATGCTAACTGTCGAAATAATTTGTCAGTTTAGAGTTACTATTTTAAAAAGCATTTAAATCAAAGATTATTGCAAAGTGAGCAAGAATGAAAAAAGAGATCCTTTCTCTTCAAATAGGAAAGACAGTGAAAAAATCCTGAAGTTGCCCACAGCTATACCACCTCAACCTTGTCAGATTTCACTTGTCAACACTTTGATGACAGATTGCCACCTCCTCCTCTAAAAAACAAATCCTACTAACTGATGAAAGAGATGGCTTCTTATGAAAAGTGGAATATTATCCATGCAATTTGATAGTTGTACACTTTAAAATCTTTTTTCCCCAAAGAGACTTGAAAAACATTTTTCTGTGACTTTTATCAAAACTTAGAAGCTAGAGAACCAATGTGAGGAAGTAAAGGGTGATTTAAAATACCTACTAAATTGGTAGTTCATATTCACTATTTAATTCTCACAATAACTCCCTGAAATTATATACTAAAGTGTGTGTGTTTGTTACTTAAGTATTTCTCTGAGCAGGGAATAGCAGTTTTTCCAAGGACTCCATTTATGCACTCCCGTCCCCCATCAACTCTGATGGACTCTAAATTTACAGCTATGGAAACTGATGCATAGAGTGGTAAAATTATTTACACAAGTTCAGTCAGCTTGCTAGGGAACAGGACGAGAATTCCCATTCATGATATCTGCATGGTGCTCATTCAACTTTACTTTCTCTGTCTAACACTGTGCTACAGCCTTTTAGTTAAGCTTCTGCTTAAGAATCTGAGACAGGTGTCACTTTAGGCTTGTATCCATGGCAAAAGGTATACATAGATGGAACCTATTTTCTGGCCAAATATACTTTATTTTGCTAAAGAAAGCCCTTGAGGGAAACTATTCGAATGACTAAGGATTATTTTTCATTGGTGTATCAGTAGTTTGTAAATAAACTGATGTATCTAAAACATGATTATAATCAGTATTTCTTAGGCACTAACGAGTATTCATACTATTTGCTTAGGAAGCTTCGTAGAAAACATAAAAATAAGCTCCAACATGACATATTAATGCCTTGAAAACTGTTAAATAAATTAACTTCTTTTTAAGTTACTGTATCAGAGAAGCTTTATTTCTATGTTGACTTCCCTCATTTGGTAGTGGCTCTCACTAAGTTCTTGGGTCCTTACTCTATGACAAGTTTTTAAAAAAATATAAAGAAGCCCTAAATGCTCACAGTTTTTAAGAATTTTGTGGTGAATCTTTTTATATTGTGATCAGATCCTCCTTCACACTCTTTCTTCCCTGATTGGTTATTTTCACCTTTATAAACGGTTAATCACAACATTATTACTAAGTATACTTTTAGTATTTTTGTTTAACTGGTTGAATGAAGAACCAAAGCAGTTCACTCAGGAAAGAACAGTCTTTTCCTACTGAAATGAAGGCCTATGAATAACTACCAAGGTCCCCAGAGAAGGGATCAATTTCTCCTTAGGATTTAAAATTAATAATCCTTTAATACAGTAGGAAATTATCACCTGATATTTAAAAATCAGTAGAGTAAAAATAAAACAAAGAAGATTCAAAATTATGATCATGTTTTGCTGTAAAACCCAAATACTGCATTAATGAATAATTTGCTGTTTTTAAAGGGCATATTTTATATAAAAAGTTACTGAGAAGTAAATGGGATAATTATTTGAAAATATGTGGAAAACAATAATTATTCAATTATTCAATGTCAGTTGCCTTTTGCTAAATAGTCAGTATCCATAAATTCTATTTTCAATAATATCTAAGGAAAATTATTTTAGAATTTAGCATTCTGTTTCAGCTTCTAATTATTTTCAGTTTGGTTCAACCCACATTTGTGAAACATCTACTAAGTGGCAACCAAGGGGCCAGGCACTGTGCTAGGCATTCAGAATAAAATAAAATCAAAAACAAGTCCTCGCACTTGAGGAGGGAACAGCTTAGTAAGGGATGGGATGATGGGAAGATAAAAAACAGTGAATACAATTATTGATACATCAGAGTATGGCAAATAAAATGGAACCATGTCAAAGGAAGAGAGTACAGAAAAAAAAGAAAATTGTTAATTATAGCATCTAATGTATTCTCAATCACAAAAAAAGAACCTGAGACCTCTTCAGAGAAAATGAATAACTAGCATATAACCCAATGGAAACAGTGACAGACTTTATTTTCTTGGACTACAAAATCACTGCAGATGGTGACTGCAGCCATGAATTAAAAGACACTTGCTCCTTGGAAGAAAATCTATGACCAACCTAGACAGCATATTAAAAAGCAGAGACATTACTTTGCCAACAAAGGTCCATCTAGTCAGAGCTATAGTTTTTCCAGTAGTCATGTATGGATGTGAGAGTTGGACTATAAAGAAAACTGAGCACTGAAGAATTGGTGCTTTTGAACTATGGTGTTGGAGAAGACTCTTGAGAGTCCCTTGGACTGCAATGAGATCCAACCAGTCTATCCTAAAGGAAATCAGTCCTGAATATTCACTGGAAGGACTGATGTTCAAGCTGAAACTCCAATACTTTGGCCACCTGAGGTGAAGAGCTGACTCACTGGAAAAAACTCTGATGCCGGGAAAGATTGAAGGCAGGAAGAGAAGGGGACAACAGAGGATGAGATGGTTGGATGGCATCACCTACTCAATGGACACGAGTTTGGGTAATCTCCGGGAGCTGGTGATGGACAGGGAGGCCTGGCACGCTGCAGTCCATGGGGTCACAAAGAGTCGCACACGACTGAGCGACTGAACTGAACCCAGTCACATGAATATATTGTATTTTCTTAATTCCAGCATCACCATAATTCACATTTGATGGTTACTGAAATGGTATGTATCTTGTAATCATTGTGTATATTTAATATAGTGCAGCTTTGGTAGTTCTCTATTATAACATTCTTGCTGGGAGGAGAGATCAAAATGGCAGAACAGGAGGACACGGAACTCACCTCCCATCACAAACACATTAAAAAAAAAACACATCTGTGTGTGAAGTAATACTCACTGGAAACCAGAGATAGGAAGAAAGACTTCTGTACAACCAAGGCTATAAGAAAGAGTCGCACAGAATCAGGAAGGAGGAGAAAAAGAAAGATCAGGTTGGGACCTGTGACCCTGGGAGGAAACACAGAAGAGGGTGGAATACAATGGCAGAGATCCTCCTGAGGAGTGAACGGTTTGAGTCACATATTGAGCACTCCAGCTATGGATGTGACAACCAGGAAGATGAATTCTTTTGGCTGGAAGTTGGAGGGCTGGTGGGACTAACTAGGATCTGCTAGTAAAGAGTGTGAACACACTTGCTTACTCCCAAAACAATGTGGGGAAAAAAAAACAGATTAAAACCACATGAGATTCTGGCCAGCTTCCCATAACCACTCCACTGTGCACCGCCCTGCCTAAGTCCAATGCCCACTCCATCCTGTGTGCTTGGCTACACAGCTCCACATTGCGGAATGAGGGCTGCCACAACAAAGAAGAGTGATCAGTTGTGCAGGATGGTACCAGCTCAGACTCTGCAACATTTGAACTGGGTAAGAGCAGCAGAGCAGCCGCTAACTGGCTTTCAGAGACATCAGAAGTAGTCCCAGACTCCAGCTGCAGCCAAAGCTGTCATAACACATGACCAGACCTACACTGAGCACTCATAACTATTTTGCTTGCTCTGAGATGCAGCTCCACACTAGGGAGAGGGTACTGGTGCTGGAAGCAGGGAGAGCACACTCCCCACTCTCAGGGCTCCTATTCCAACAACTTGAGACCTGACCCTGTCCCCAGTAGGGTGGTGTTGGCCAGTAAACAGAGAAGAAGCCTCAGGTCACACCTAGCTCAGGCTCTAACACTTTCATCCCTAGTACCATCTCCTTCAAGGTGCTATCAGCCAGTACACCCTGGGGAAAGATAAAACTTGTGCACACATCAAACCTAGCTCTCTCACCATAGCCACTGGGCATACACAGATTATTTAGGGATGCTCCCACATAATGACATGCCTTCAAGACCTCAATTAAGTAACTGCTTCACCTAAATTCAGAGAGATAAAGAAAATTAAGCAAAATAAGAAGACAGAGGAACTAGTTTAACTGAAAGAACAAGAGAAAGCACATGAAAAAAAAATAATGAAAAAGAAATAAACCATCTAACAGATAAAGAATCCAAATCATTAGTTTTAAGAATGCTACCTGAATTAGGGAAAAGAACAGATGAACACAGTGAGAATTTTAATGAGGGAATAGAAACTATTTTTTAAAATAGAACTGAAAACACAGTAGCTAAAATGAAAACCACACTAGACAGACTAAACAACACACCCAAATGATACAGAAGAATGGATAAGTGATCTGGAAGGCAGAATAATGAAAATCACCCAACTGGAACAGCAAAAAGAAAAATAAAAAACAGAACAGTTTAAGAGACTTCTGAAAATCATCAATCACAAGGGAAGAAACAAAAAGAAGAAAAGAATAGAGAAGAATTACAAAAATCAAAAAAGTATAAAATGGTAATAAGTATACAGCTATTTATAATCACTTTAAATGTCAATGGACTTAAAAGATAGTGTAGCTGACTGGATTAAAAAACAAGGCCAGGGACTACCTTGGTTATCCCACGGTTAAGATTCCAGGCTCTCAATGCAGAGGGCACAGGTTCAATCCCTAGTCAGGGAACTAAGATCCACATATAGCATGGTACAACCAAAACAAAACAAAAAACAAGGCCCATTTGTATGCCTCTTACAAGAAACTCACATCAGAGCTAAAGACACACACAGACTGAGAGTGAAAGGTTTTAAAAAAATATTTCATATAAATGTAAATGACCAGGAACCAGGGACACAATACTTGTATCAGACAAAATAGGCACCTGATACAGGAGCCACCAAATATATAATGAACAGTCATTCAAGACAGAAAACCAATAAGGAAACAGTGCCTTTAAATGGCACGACAGACCAGCTGGACTTAATGGATAGCTACAGGACGTTCCATACTCAAATAGTAGAATACACATGCTTTTCAAGTACATATGGAATGTTCTCCACAGTAGATCATATGCTAGGCCACAAGACAAGTCTCAACAAATTCAAGAGGATAGAAATTATATCAAGTATTTTTTCTGACTACAACTGTGTGATACTAGAAATCAATTACAGGAAGAAAAATGGGGAAAATGTGCAGCTATGGTCAATTAATTTATAGCAAAGGATGAAATAATTCAAAAAAAATTTTCCATAACTGAAGTATATGAATTTGCCAGGTTGAAAAAAAATCACCAAGTACAATGAATTTATAAAAGACACAAACTCTAGGCACATCATTACAAAAATCACAAAACACAGAGGATAAATAAAAATCCTAAAAGTTTCCAGAGAAGGAAAAAAAAGCAAAAACTGGTCACTTAAACAGGATGAAAGGAATCCAAATTTTCAATAGCAACATTAGAAGTTAGAAGACAAGGGAGTAACATTTTCAATTTTTGAAGGAAACTAATTTTCTAACTATAATTCTATATGTATCCAACTGTCACTTCACTGTGAGGTTAGAATAAACACATAAAAGAGGCAACATCATAAAATTTAACTATCATGCATTGTTCTTCAGGCAGTTACTAGAAGATGTGTCCCACCAAATGATGGAATACACCAAGAGAGATGATGAGATCCAGCAAATAAAGGATCTAACATAAGAACAAGGGGGGAAAAAAAGTTCTAGAATAAAAATAAAGAGAAATCCTACAAGGATAACTGTATCTCATGCAGACTGCAGCAGGAGAGCAGAGAACTCTAGGAAGGATATTGCCAACAAAAACTAATATTGAAAGTAATAGATTACCTGGTCATTTAAACTTACTGGAAGAAGATTTACACTTCTGCTAAAGGTGGTAATAAAGAAACAATAGGTCAATAAAAAACCAAATAAAAGGCAAGGCAACTATTGACTATACAGACAACAAAATTATAAAAGAAGAAAAATATAGTAAGCTACATGGCTAACTTTGATTATTTACATAGTTAGAATATATAGACACATAATATTAACAAAAAATTATGGTATACTACGTTAGAAAGGAGAGAGGAAGTGTGCGTGGGAGGGGATAAGTGTTGTAAAAGTGTGTGTTAGTCACTCAGTTAAATCTGACTCTTTGTGACCCCATGGACTGTAGCCCACCAGGCTCCTCTGTCCATGAGATTCTCCAGGCAAGAATATTCGAATGGGTTGCCACGTTCACCTCCAAGAGATCCTCCCGACCCAGGGATCGAACCCTAGTCTCTTACTTATCCAGCATTGGCAGGCGGGTTCTTTACCGCTAGCGCCACCTGGGAAGCCCACAAATATTAATACCAGAAGAAATAACTAAAGAATTAAATGTGGTTGCCTCTGGAGAGTGCTGGGACAATGAATGTCATTGTTAGTTATGAGTCTATAGAACTCAATTTTTTATACTGTGTATGTATTATTTTGATTTAAAGAAAAAGTTTCCTACCTCCATCAAGTTTATCCAGAATAAATTTGTATATGGAAACAGCACTGAAAATGAGTAAGTGCCTCATTCCCCCAACAGCACACCTACTCTTGTGCTAATGGCTTTTAATGTAAACATCCTTTGTGTGTACATGCTAAGTTGCTTCAGTTGTGTCTGACTCTTTGCGACCCTTTAGACTGTAGCCTGCCAGTCTCCTCTGTCCATGGGATTCTAAGAATACAGGAGTGGATGGCCATGACCCCCTCCTGGGGATTTTCCTGACCCATGGATAGAACTTACTATTCTCCTTCAAAATGATGGAAAGTCACACAGTTACATCATTGATAGAGCTAACTGTACTGCTTCGACAGGCACTTTCTATAAAAGAATATTTTCTATTAAAAATACAACTAAGATTCTTCTGGGATAAGTTACCACTTTGACTTTGTGACATTCCATTATGTCACCAAGCATTTTAAAATACATGGAAAATGGCTAGGCTGCCCACAGCTACCAATTACTATTTAGGAGATGCATATTCTGTGGAGTATCAGCCTAACTTAAAGCTTTAGGCAGAGCTTAAACATCCAAACAGAGATATGTAGTTCAGGAGTGAGACCTAAAATGAAAAGATGGGGTTAGAAGCCAATGACGAAGTTAAACCCACAAATGTGGATGGAGAGAGGGGGTGGTAGCTAGAGGAGTCTCAATATGGAGGGAGTTTTCTTTTTTTAAAAAAAAGATAAAAGAGACATAAACTATTAATTATTTTTATCAGTCACATTTGCAACCTCTCTTCCCATGTCCTCCTTTCTAGAAGAAATAGGGCCAGGGCTGCAAAGAGCACAGCATCAATTGGTTTTGGTGCCAACTCAGGCTGCAGCTGTCTGTCTGTAAACAAACAGTTCAAGATTTGTCACAGACGGTGCCCGTCAACGAGAAGATACCTAAGCATTCAAAGCAGGGTTTGCTATTTTTTCAGGAGTTAAAAAATACTATGTGTCAGTTATCTTCTAATAAAGGAAATGTGGATGACATACTTCAACTGCAAATAATGTCTTTATTTATAAAGCAGCACAGATAATACAAATAAATGGTGGATTTGACATGAACACTGGTAACTATGCATCCTCTTTTCATGAACATTCCAATTTACACTCTTGTTAGTTATTTAATTTATGAAAGTGATGTTTGGACATGATTTAGTTATTTCAAATATAAGTTTTATGGTGTGACTTTGTTACAAATTATTCAATATGTGGCTCACTCAAAAGTACTTTCCATTAAAGACACTCAATAAAAGGTTTAACCCTGTTACAGTGCAATGGTCCATTTCTGAAAACTACATCTGTGCTGTGTGTTGTTAGCCACCCACATCTAAATCACTGATTATGCCAATAAGGATATATGTGTAATCTGCCTTTAGAAATTACAATTACTTGTTCCTCACCAAGTCTGGAAAATCTCCAAGGTTTTAGTATTATTCATTTTATGTTTGATCGAGAAAAGAAAAGAAAGTTCTCATCTAATTAGAGACACCTACCATATACTAAATGCTTTATATTCATTTTCTCATTTAGACTTTACAACAACCATATGAAGAAGTATTACTCTATTTTACAAAGTACAACAGTGACGGAGATATACTTTTAACACAAATGTGTCTAATTTCAAAACCCATCATTTTGTCACTATGTGCTACTTTCATTGTGGGACATTTAAAACAATTTTTTTTGTTTTAAGTTCTGACTGCTCTACCCAGTGTTCCAGCTGCTCTAGCCCTCCAAGAGCTCAAGTCTTCCCTCATAGACACCCATCATCCCAGGCCAGAGGAGAGGGTGTGACTGGCCACCATGTTGCAAAGACACTCAAACAACCTGTGAAAACAAAGATATGGGAGGAACAGCCAGCCTTTCACAAACACCCAGCAATCCCTTGCTGGGTGTGTACAATCCACCTGAGACTTGGATCCACCAGCTCCAGGCCAGCCTTCAGATGACTGCAACCTCGTGAAAGATCCTGAGCCATGACAGCTCAGCTCTGCCACTCTAGAGTATCTGATGTGCAGAAACTATAAGGACACCAAATGTTTATTTTTTAATGTCTGCTAGTCCTTTATTAAACATATGAGTAATAAACTTGAATGAGGGCAACTTTTCCAATCTTCTTATCACCAACTCTTCTCCTTTCTCAACAACATGAAATACACTCTGGCTACACAGAAATGCTCAGTTTTACTGAAAGAGACAGGGAAACAGGGGTGAGCATCCAGAGTGTGGGAAGGAAAGAAGCAGGAAGAGAGAAAGAAAAGGACAAAAAGGAAAACAAAAAACTCATTCTTTAAGTTTTCCTAACAGTCACCACTGTCATGTATTCTTTTCCCTTTTTGGCTCCATCTCAAACATATCCCAACCTTTCTACTTCTTTCCATCTTGGTTATCACTATTCTAGTTTAAACTACCATCTAATCTTGGCTGGGGCATTCCAATAGCTTTCTTGACTGGTCTCTCTTTTGAACTTCTGAGCCTCTATAATACATATCTAATAGAAATATTAGAATATTTTAATATTATGCACAAGATATTAATATGATATTTAATAAAAATATTTTAAAATATATAAATCAGATCATTTTATTTATTTGTCTGAAAGTGCAACTGTTAGTCACTTAGTCATGTCCGACTCTTCAGGCAAGAATATGGAGGTGGACTGCCATTCCCTTTTCCGAGGAATCTTTCTGACTCAGGGATTGAACACAGGTCTCCCACTTTGTAGGCAGATTCTTTACCATCTGAGCCATAAGCTTCTCACTGCATGTTTTAAAGTCTTTATACTAAGTTACATACCCTGTGTGAGTTGCCTCTACTTTTTCTACATAAGCTCTCTTCACTCCCCTCAGAAAAACAAGTTAGGGTAAAACTGTAAAGAGCCTTGAATAAAACTGTAAAGAGTCTTGAATAAGACACAATAGGCCTGAACTTTATCCCATATATCAGTTGTTTTTCAAACATTTTTTTTTTCTGGCAAAACACTTTTTCCTTCAAGAAAATATTGCATATAACTCCAAAATAAAACTTGTAAAAGTAGAGATGTTCTGGTTGAAGGTCCAGGAATCCATTCCCACCACTAACACCAACAGTCCTCAAGACCAAATGGTTACATGTCGGCGGGAGGGAGAAGGGGGAACATCCTGTAGTTCTCAGTTTCTACCTGTATTGCATTGCCTGGATTGACTTTCCATGCCTCAACTTCTTTTTTACGTTCTGTTCTTTAACTAAGAATATTCTTTGATTTTACCTTTAGATTACTATTTCATTCTACAGTTAATTTGCTACATTGTTTTATTCCTCAAAAATATAAATACATACTGTAATTTTAGCAATCACATTTTTAATTTCAAAGACCTCTTTCTCTCATTGCTCCTTTTAGATAGTAGTCTGCTCTTGTTCCTTTATCTTCTGGAATCTCTCAAAAGTTACAGATTAAAACATTTTATACGCTTTTTTGTTCCTTGAATTGTTTCACCAATCAATTGTCTGTTCATCTCTTTTCCTGCTGTGGATTTCATTAAGTGTCTGAGGCTCCTTGGCTCCCTCTTTATATTTGTAGATGAAGACCTAAGTTAATGAGTACACGTAGCTGACCCAGGTTTTCTCTACAGTCACAGAGCTCTGCTTCCCCTATCTGGTATCTTTCTTGTACAAGAGGGCTGACTGTCGGTTTGACAGTGGCCTTGGGCACATTAAGATACGCAGGCTAACCCACAGAAGAAAGCTGAAGAGGCCCCAACTGGCAGAATCAGAGAAGAGTTTTAACTGTGATGACAGAGTACTCTAATGTATTTCCCTTCTGGGCAAGACTGCCCTGCTTTTATTTTTCCTCCTGTCTCTATCTGTAATATAGGTAAGTTCTCCCAAGTCATTTCATTTTCTACTCTTTTCTCATGCCCCCACAGCCACACTGGAAGCCTTTCTGAGATAGGCTGTTTACCTTACATACAGCTTTTGAATTGCAACAACTGGTAAATGACACTGCTGCCCGCCCCCCAACACACACACGGGAGAGGGAGGAATAGGAGGCAGACAGAGCATACGTGTGTGTATGATCAAGACACAGACTTTTAAATAATTACCACTACCACCAAGAACTTGAAAATTTTGAAGTTCTTCTTTCATGCACAGTTATTTTCTTTTTCTGTGCCATTCTGGATACTCATTTTTCAGTCTTCTGCTTTCTATCTCTGAGGACTTCCTCACAATTTTAATGATACCATTTTTATTCAATAGATATTATTCTTTCCCTATTTTAAAGAATTTGGGAAAGAAAAGGAAGTAGTGGCATCTATAGAAAAGTGATGATTTAGAAAGCGAAAAGGCCCTAGAATATCTAGAAATTAAGAAGAAAGATGTAGTGGAGTAACAAAGGTTAAAGATATCAATTTTGCCATGATCTACCTCTTCAAATTCATCATTTACCACTTTCCTCAACTTAATATACTCCAAGAAATATGAACTTTCTGTTACTCAAAAAATGTCAAGCTTATTCCTACTTCAAGCTTTTGTATTTGCTGTTCTTTTAATGTGGAAATCTGATGTTTTTCATGATTCAGATCTCTGTGCAAATGTCATTTCTTCCTAAATATCTTCTTCAATGACCACCTGTAAAACAGCCCCCTCCCAGTTTCTGTCACATCATTCTGCTTTGGTTTTAACTGTATTGAGCTTATTGTATTCTAATATTATCTTATTTTTTTGCTTATTTGTCTGAGTTCCTCAGCAAGCATAAATGCTACATCAAGTTGTTCTGTAGGATTCCCCACTGTACCATGAATATTCAATAAATATTTGATGAATGAAGATTTGGGAAAGAAGACATAGCCAATGATACAATATCTCAAGGAAGGCAAGAGAAACAGCATCAACAGCAAAGTCAGGGTGCTAGACATGAAAAGAAATAACTTATTTTTGAGGTACATGGGAATGAAAGAAAGATACTTAAGATACATTTTGAGATGTTAGGAGACAATTTTCCATAGGTGTCTCATGTTTCCTTGAGAGGCACAGAATGCCTTTTGTTCTAGACTGTCTTTTCAAAGATAGCAAATAATCCTGGAAAATGTGATAATGTCTCTCATGGGGCAAAGAGCAGGCATAAGAGATTGGCTTCCTTAGGCTCAGGACTCCTTTCCTCTGATGTAACCCAGTGCACACACAGGTGTCACCTGACTTGCTTCATCTCACCTAAGGGAAATGGGGCTCAGGCAAAGTGAGAGTGGAAGTCGCTCAGTCTTGTCTGACTCTCTGCAACCCCATGGACTTTACGGTCCTTGGAATTCTCCAGTCCAGAATACTGGAGTGGGTAGCCTTTCCTTTCTCCAGGGGATCTTCCCAACTCAGGGACTAAACCCAGGTCTCCTTCATTGCAGGCAGATTCTTATACTACAAGGGAAGCCCAAGAATACTGGAGTGGGTAGCCTATCCCTTCTCCAGGGGATCTTCCCAACCCAGGAATCGAATTAAGGTCTCAAGTATTGCAGGCGGATTCTTTACCAACTGAGCTATGAGGGAAGCCCTGGGGCTCAGGGAACCAGCCCAAAGATGCTGATACATCAACTACTCTTACTACTATGAGTAAACTGTACTTCATCTCTGACCCAGGAGTTGTATATTTTCTATCAGCATTCTATGAAGTTAGCAGGCTAACATTTTAATTTGCAAGTAAGGTAAAATTTCAACCTCTTCATAGTTCTTGATGTGAAGCAGGAAGGGAAAAAGTGAGACATTAAAGCTTACTGTCTTATTTTTTTCTAATGAAAACTGAAAGGATGTCATCTGCTGAGTGAGGCAGGGAAAACTGTGGGAGATTTAACAAAAGTGGTTTTGGATATAGTCACTCTGAGGAAAAGGGAATTAGAAAAAAGCAAATTAGAAATTAACACCTCCTTTTTATCCTATCCCTTTCATCAGCTGGGAAACAGTGTTGATTTTTTTTTTTTTTTGTCTCATTTATATTAATTTTATGCCCTTTCCCACACTATGGTTTGATTTGGTTCAGGCCCTCCACTTCTTTCCTGGGTTATTTCAATAACCTGTCCAAACAATGTCTCTTTGCCCTAACACAGTCTACTGATAGATTTGTTGTTCAGTTGCTAAGTCATGCCCAACTCTTTAAGACCCCGTGGATTGCAACATGCCACGTTTCCCTGTCTTTCACTGTCAGAGTTTGCTCAAACTCATGTTCATTGAGTCAGTGATGCCATCCAACCATCTCATTCTCTGTCGGCCCCTTCCCTTCATTCGCTCAATCTTCCCCAGCATCAGGGTATTTTCCAATGAGTGAGCTCTTTGCTTCAGGTGACCAAAGTATTGAAGATTCAGCATCAGTCCTTCCAATAAATATCCAGGGTTGATTTCCCTTAGGATTGACTGATTTGATTTCCTTGCTGTCCAAGGGATTCTCAAGAGTCTTCTCTAGCACCCTGGTTTGAAAGCATTAATTCTTCGGTGCTCAGCCTACTTTATGTCCAACTCTCACATCCAGACATGACTACTGGACAAATCATAGCTTTCAATATATAGACCTTTGCTGGCAAAGCGATGTCTCTGCTTTTAACATGCTGTCTAGGTTTGTCAAAACTTTCCCTCCAAGCAGCAAGTGTCTTTTAATTTCACAGCTGCAGCCACTGTCTGCAGACCAACCATCTCTTAAACATTGGGTCGCTCAGTGTCCTTCCAGGATCCTGCTCTCTTCTCTTTATATCCTCCCTTCAAAACACCATATCAACTCTAATTATTACGTACATGCTGATGACTCTTAGTTACTAGTTCCCATTTCTCCTCTGAGCATCTGGTTATATAATATTCAACTTTTTTACCGGCCATCCCCATGCAATATTTCACATTAACTTTAAGTTCACCATTTCTCTAACTGAATTCATTTTCTTCCCTTTCAGACTTCTTCTATGGTTCCAACCACATTGAATGGAAGCACTATCCACCTAGTTACCTAAGTCAGAAATTTAGGTGTCACTTTTATTGCCATTCCTTCCAGAAGCCTTCACATGCTATCAATCACCAACCCTACTGTTCTTACTAAATATTTCATAAATTCATCTACTCTCTCCAGCTCTATTGCTACCAAAAACGTTTATGACTCCAGTGCACCTCAAACAATCACTCAGAAAATCCTCACATTATGTCCTTGCTTCTAATCTCACTCCTTCCAATACATTCTCCATAGTGCTGCCAGTGCAATCCTTCCAAACAGTAATAATAACCATGTTACTGCTCTGAAATGCCTTAACGACTTCCCATTGCATCAAGGATGAAATTTCAACAATACAAAGACCATGCATGAAGTGATCCTTGCTCAAAGGTTAAGCTTTGTCTCTGAACACTGAAGTCTTAGACTCCCGTAAGTCTTACCAAGTTCTTCGACTCCTCCTTGCCTTGCCACACACAGTGATCTCATACGAAACACACTTAAACTATCCCCACTTCTCTCTCTCTTGCAATACTTCATCTGGTTAACCTTTACAGACGCTCGGCCTCAGACTAGCCAAAACTTTCTCCAGGAAGCTTCCCCCAACACCAGGCTCCACTAAGAGTTGGTTCATTGGTTAAACCTAATGCCATCACATATACTTTCAGAGTGCTTTGTACTTTCCCCAGTCATGGCATTCATCAACCTATATATTTAAATTTTAATTACTTATTTACTTATCTGTTTCCACCACCAGAATGTAAACAATTTGAGCAATGATAGGTAACTTAAAGCTCAACATTCAGAAAACTAAGATCATGGTGTCTGGTCCCATCACTTCATGGCAAATAGATGGGGAAACAGTGGAAACAGTGTCAGACTTTATTTTTCTGGGCTCCAAAATCACTGCAGATGGTGAATGCAGCCATGAAATTAAAAGACGCTTACTCCTTGGAAGGAAAGTTGTGACTAACCTAGACAGCATATTCAAAAGTAGAGACATTACTTTGCCAACAAAGGTCCGTCTAGTCAAGGCTATGGTTTTTCCAGTGGTCCTGTATGGATGTGAGAGTTGGACTGTGAAGAAGGCTGAGCACTGAAGAATTGATGCTTTTGAAGTGTGGTGTTAGAGAAGACTCTTGAGAGTCCCTTGGACTGCAAGGAGATCCAACCAGTCCATTCTGAAGGACATCAACCCTGGGATTTCTTTGGAAGGAATGATGGCTGAAGCTGAAACTCCAGTACTTTGGCCACCTCATGCGAAGAGTTGACTCACTGGAAAAGACTCGGATGCTGGGAGGGATTGGGGGCAGGAGGAGAAGGGGACGACAGAGGATGAGATGGCTGGATGGCATCACTGACTCGATGGACATGGGTTTGGGTGAACTCTGGGAGTTGGTGATGGACAGGGAGGCCTGGCGTGCTGCAATTCATGGGGTCGCAAAGAGTCAGACACGACTGAGCGACTGAACTGAACTGAACTGAGGTAACTTACTTACTCATATAGAACATATCAGATGTTTTATAAATATGTGCTGTCAAATGAATGACTGAAGGAATGCCTTATCTTTGCTAAAAAAGAACACTCCCAGGGCTTCCCTGGTGGTCCAGTGGTCAAGAATCCCCCCTGCAATGCACAGGACACCAGTTTGATCCCTGGTCCAGGAAGATCCCATATGCTGCAGAGCAACTAAACTAGTATGCCACAACTATTGAGCTTGTGCTCTAGAGGCCAGAAGCCACAACTACTGAGCCCACAGGCCACAACTACTGAAGCCCACGTGCCACCACAAAAGAAGTCACCACAATGAGAAGCCCACATATCGCAACTAGAGAATAGCTCTAGGTCACTGCAACTAGAGAAAAGCCTGGGCAGCAACAAACACTCAGCCTTGTCAAAAATAAATAAAATTTTAAAAATAGGCAAATGAAAAGAAGTCTCCCAATGCCAAAATCTGGGCTTAATAAATTTGTAATCACCACATACTAGGCACAGAAAAACAAGAATTTTTGAAAAAATTTCAGATATGTTAAAATAAGGCTTAAATTTCAAAGACCATCATCTGAATTATAAACATACACCTCAAAATACTAGAAAAGAACCTCAAGAGGCATGTAGTCTAGGACTCTGCCTTTAAACAAGTAAAATATTATCAATCCCTCAGTTACATATGACCAAGTATTGTAAATTAGTGTTAACAGTATTAAACTAAAGTAAAACTATAAAATTAGATCTACAGAATTCCAACTAAAATATTAAAATAAAAATTGACTCATTGCATACAAAATGACTGATTAATACGATCGTGTTGAAAAACAAGAGAAATGTGACGATTATAGAATTAACGATATTATAGAATTTCTATAAAATCTATAGAATTTCTACAGATTATAGAAAAAATGATTATAGAATCGTTTTTTGTTGTTTAGTCGCTAGGTTGTGTCCGACTCTTCTGTGACTCCATGGACTGTAGCACACCAGGCTCCTCTGTTCATGGAATTTTACAGGCAAGAATACTGGAGTGGATTGCCATTTTCCTTCTCTAGGGAATCTTCCTGACCCAGGCATTGAACCTGTGTCTCCTGCATTGGCTACTGCTGCCAAGTCGCTTCAGTCTTGTCTGACTCTGTGCGACCCCATGGACTGCAGCCCACGAGGCTCCTCCGTCCGTGGGATTTTCCAGGCAAGAATACTGGAGTAGGTTGCCATTTTCCTTCTCTAGGGAATCTTCTCGACCCAGGGATTGAACCTGTGTCTCCTGCACTGGCAGGCAAATTTTTTACCACTGAGCCACAAGGGGATTAGGATGCTGTAATCCACATGAGTTTAGAACTTTTTATCATTTTAAAACATTTTAAACTATCACTTCAAAAGAAAAAATTTTCTTTTGACAAATTGTTTTGAGTATTCAAATGGAAAGAAACTTATACAGGCAAGGTTGTCCAGCTATGAAGATGATTTCTATATCCCAACAATTTTAGCATATATTACTAATATAAGTCTGTTTTAAATGTACTATATCATTCTGTATATTTTCTTTATAGCTTAACATGAATAAGTATTTCTGGTGTCAACACCTCCTTTAAAAACATTCATTCACGTGCCATTCAAGGAAAATATTTTTAAAGTATATATTATTTTGACTTGTATTTCCAAACTGACAAGAACTCAACAATTATAAGGGTTTATGTTTTTTAATGTAATAAAGCTAAAAGAAAAGATGGAATTAGCCTGATAGAATTTCACCGTCTAATGGTTCTCAGAGTCAGAATTCTGTCACTTCTATTGAAGAAACATTTAAGAAAAATAAATTATTTACAGAAATTTGTCACTTTTGTTCTGAAAATCACATGAGGTGTGATACAACCACTATCTTTGATTAGTGCAGATATTTTCAAAGCAATATAGTGTTAGTCATTTGAATTCATAGGCTGCTGTCTTTCTCAGACTTTTCTCAATTTTTTTCCTTTGCAGTTCTTGAACCCAATCCTCCTAGAGCTTTTAATAAACTGTTAAAGAATATTGCTTCAACATCTGTTGTGAAAGTATTTCAAAGAAACCTAAAATGTGAAACTTTTCCCAGATATATGCAATTATAATTTTTTAAAAAAATCAACGTGTATTTTCTTCTAAGACAGTAAACTCACAATTTATATCTATCTAGAAAACTGTATTACCTCACTGCAATCTAGCTAATTTTTTGACACAGAAAGGAGCTCTTTACATTTGCAGTAAAAATTGTACAGACATTATACGGTGAAAGTAGATAGAATTCTTTCACATTGCCAAAGCTTTTGTAATACAGAATAATCTGAGTGTGCTAAGGTCTGTTCCATAAACAATGGTTTAAAAAAAATCCTAGTAAAACTGATTACTCCAAGTATTGTCATATTAACTTTTTATTAATATATTTCTTTCTAGTAGTATCTACAGGCAATTGCAGAATTTGAAATAATAATTCTATTAAGTATTGTAGTTAACTTATAAATGGACAAATAGGTAAATAAAAAATAAATAATTTCTTGAGTGACTCAGGAAATGTTCTGTATTCTTAATTTCTTAAACAGTTTAACAATATCATCATATTTATTGGTATTCTAAATAGAAGCAAGATATTCTATTAAAAGTTTATGTTCTAGGAGCTTTGTAGTAAGTATTACTCTGAAAAGCAAATACATTTTTAAAACAAGCTAGACTTTGAAAAACTATACAAAAATTGTGGTTTTGTATGATTTAAAGGCAGCTTGAAGATGGTCTACACAATTCTATTTAAAAAAATTAGTTTTCTATATTAAGAAGTAGTGTTTAATTTACCAGTTATTTTTCATACAGGAGACATAAATATTTTGGTCTCTGTTAAAACTCTTCCAAAACAGCAAAATGTTTTTCTTTTACAATTAGGTTATTTAAACTCTTATAAAGTCAGTATTAACAGCTAGTGTAAACAAACTAATCTGATGAATTAAAAGAAAGGAAGGAATTCAGAAAACTCATTATATAAAATGTTCACTTTCAGAGCAGACCATTATGTACACCATTCAAGTAAAGAGAGTAGAGACGGCAGCTTGTTGATACAGAAACCCCCTCTCACAGTTGGTTAAAGAATGAACTTGGTGCTTGCAAGAGACACTGCTAGCCCTTCACACATAAAGAACTGCTAACAGTGAACCAGAAAACATGTAAGAGTATGTTCCATATTATATATTCTAATAATCGTATCTCTATACATGATTGCTTACGGTAAATATGAAGTGCCGAAAAGCCGGATGCTAGAACTACATATTTTTCTAGTTAAAACATGATTAAATTCTGTATTTCAGTTTTTAATTGATCCCATTTTGATTTAATAAGCTTTTAACTCAAATGGACATCAGTAACACTTTGATTTTTAAAAACCGTATGCCAACATGCTCAGTCAGAATTTATAATTCAATACAATGTGTAATAAAGAAAGTGACAATCATACATTTTTTTACTTCGTTATTCTTAATTATACTAATATAATATTAAAAACTCATTTCTTTCATATGAAAGATTGCTTTCATAAATTTTGCTTTTTACCACAATATTTTCTCTTGTTTTTTCGAAATCATTTAACATTATAAAAAGAGGAATAAATATTAAAATACATAGCAAATGTTTCATTTTTGCCTCAGTGGGTGTTAAAGCAGCAATTGCTGGGTTTCTGACCTTTTCTTCCCCCTCATTCGCTTATTGACAAATGTATTATTCACTGTTTAAATATAAGCGGAGAAAAGTTGAGTAAAAGCCATACTACTTAATAACTTCAAACTAATGAAACCACAGACTAACTTGATTTTGTTTTCATCATCACTTTCAAATCTCTTTCAGCCAAATTTTCACGAGCCGAAAACTGAGTATCAGTTACAGAGACCCCACTACCCTAATGCGTATTCCGTATATAACTCCCCACACATCAAATATAAAGCTTGCACAGTTTATCTTTCAAATACCTAAATAAATAAGTACATATATAATACAAAATCCAAATTACTTATAAAGCCTTAACGAATTTATATGTGTATGCACATACACACATATTTATACTTCAATAATATATATACATATCCCCCCCACACACACACACCCCACATGTATATATCTCCATAGTCTACCAGGCTTCTACATAGCTGAGTTGAGTTACAGTCATTAAAAGGATTATCCAAAATAACGGGCTGAATAACAATACCTTGGATAGGGTCTGAATGAGCTATATATTTAACAGAGCGTGTCAAATGTGAGGATTCCCATTCTGAAGATTATATGTGTATGACCTAAATGAAACTGTTTGAAGCCTGAATACTGCATTCAATAATACAGACCTGGGAAGGAAGTATTTTTTTTCCTTCCTGAAGTGAATTTGATGCTTCTGACTGACAGATTGAGAAGAAAAAGTATAGCTCCAAAGTAAATTAAGTATTCACAGAACAAACAGTGCAGCTGCAGGAGCAATTCAAATTTCCTATCACCAATGTTTCAATCCTCTTTTAGAAGAACCATTTCTGAGGTCAAAGGTTACTCCCATTTTCATAGCTATTCAGCCCCCTGGCTAATGTAGTTAACTAACATGGGTGCCATTAAATAGTGACAACTGCGATAATGGATATATCTGCAAGAGCAGCAAGTCATTCTATAAATGCTGCCAACTACTATAAAAATAGTGATTTTTCAATTCCACAAATTGTTTCCATGATATTTTATCTAACATTGGTTTACATTACTCAAAAACTAAATCTATATTGTTTAAATAAAATATTAATCATATTACATTCCAAAAGTTAAAAAGGAGACCAAAAATAAATTTTAAATAACAATATAGATCATCCAATAAGCCACAGTCCAACTACTTGTACTTACAAAGTAATCCCAAACTATCTCTGATGTGTGTGTGTCTGTGAGTCTGTATACATATATCCTCCTGTTTCACAAAAAGAAAATGACTCTGCCTTATGAACCTACTCTGCCAATTACTGATAATAGCCTACCTGGTATTATACATGATAAAGAAGCTTGAAGATATTCTGAAATAAATAATGAATAAATAATACAATACATAATTTGGTCAAAATTTGAAATATCAAAGATTCAAAACAAAAATACTAAAAGTGATAGAAAGAGAAGTATTATTATATATGTTAAAGGGAAAGAATTCCGTAAGATATAAATTTAAATTTCTAAAAACATAATTTTTGTATAGTTGCAAATGGAAAATAAGTTTATAAAAAATTTAAAATTCTACGTTGTTTCATTACATTACTGAGACATACAATCATTTTTATATAGCTCTGACAGAGGATATATGAGTCACAGAAAAGTGTAAAAATGCACATATAGTTTGTGTAATTCTATCAGTTATGAGCCTATTGAAGTACTTAACAATGACTCTGATTTTTCTGTGATTATTCGTGAATGTTTTAAAATGGTAAAATGGTAAGATGGCTTCACTTTGTACTTCCAAAATATTGACTTTTAAACATGAATGTAACCGAAACATTATTCACTAAATTGCTGGAAGACATAAATTACTTTTTTTAATGGAAAAAAAAAAAAAACCCTTATCTCAAATTGGAAAAGAAGTGAAAAGGAAAAATAACTTTCAGAATTAAGACTTAAGGCTTTAAATAATTATCTGTATAGAACTATTTTCTTCTCTTTAATATACAAGTAAATCAACAATAATTACTTTTCATTTTAGAAACTAAATCTTCAATTTAATAATTTAATGACCCGAACTTACACAGGAATTTGCAAGGGCTTTTTTTTAAAGTGGATAAAAGAAGACAAAACATGCCAAGAGGAAAGCTATTTTCTAGTTCTGATTGATCAACAATCACTTGATATGATGAAATATATTATTACAGATAATTGTTCAAGTCCTATGACATCTTAGAATGACTTGAAATAATAAAGGGTTGGCCTGTCTTAACTGCAGTCACAAAGCAATTCAATATTTAAATATTTATAGAAAACCAAATTAGATTAGTTTTCTTTTCTGTTTTTTGTGTTGTTTTTTCCCTTCTTCTGCAGTTAGTTGAGCTTTAAAAGGCAATATAAAGAGTATACAAATACTTTGGGACCTTTGTTGTTTACATTTTAAGATAGGCCACCATTTTAATCCCAGAACATGTTCATTTTAAAATTTTGAGAATTCTCATTTCCAAAGAGTCAGAATATTCCTCTAGTCAGAATATTAATTTCATCCTCCTAGCTCCCTAAAAAGCAAAAAAAAAAAAACAACTTCCAAATAATCCATCATATGGTCCTTACACAATGGCGCCACCTAGTGTTGACTAGGCAATAATCACACAAATTTAGTATCGTTTTCAGTATTTAAAGCAAAACCACTGCCATCACCAAAATGATAGCACCACACTACATCAACATACAAACTTTATCTGTTTAGCTTACAAAAATTTAATAGTTTAATGTATTAACATTTCAGATTTTAATTGTGATCTACTTATGCTCAATGTCCACTGAGTTTAGCTCTCAACTGTGAAAATATGTATTTCAAAAGTGCTCAAACTGACACGTCTTACTTGAAGAAAAAAATTATTTTAAAATCTAGAATACGTTTCAATGTCAAAATTAACAGAGAAAAATAAGAATGGTGATGGCTTCTTCATGGGCAAAGGCAACAACGTACTTTCTCTTCTGTCTACTCCTTTGGCTTCCTGAGGGCAACAGAAGGCTAGTTTTCTGTTCTCTACCCAGAATCACAGTTTAAATACTATATAGCTATATATAAGGAAAACATACTACTATAGTTTCTGCAGTAAATTATTGGATTTTTTAAAATTGATGCTCTTGCTATAGTGTTGAGCAATAACTTCTTTAAATTGCATCCATAAGTGATAAAATACCATAATTATATGAAATTTACAATAGTAACCTGACATTTATTTAATGTCATAATGATTAAAAGTCATAATTACTGTTCTTACATAATAATCAAGCATAAGTGCTAAATTCCTGTTCAGAGGAATTACCATAATCCACATGGCCTTCAGGTAGTTAAAATCAAACATTTTTAAGGAAAGGCTGGAAGACGACAAAAGGAAATTCAGGTGGAAGAGAAAGGTACTCTAATGCCCTATCAAAGTCATTAGATCTCTATCCTATTAATATACTTGGGAGAGATAATTCTACTCCTTTCCTAGTAACGATTTGCCATGGTCATAGATTACTCAATGCCCTGGGTGGTAAGTGTATCAGTTCTCCAACTTGTGAACCTCCACTGTCAAAAGCCAGGACAGAACCAATACACTTTGGCTAAGAGTGGTTAGTGTGAATGTGCATGGAGTGTGTATGGGGGCAGGGGTTGAAAGAGGGAAGGGGAGAGGTGGAGGGAAGGAAGGAGGGAAAAAGAAAATGGAGGGCCTGAACCCAAACTAAAAACTATTCCAGGTTCCCCACTTTAACAGCAGAGGTATGCAATCAAATCTTTGGAAGAGTGTCATTTCCCTTTGTTTTCCAGCACTAGGTCTCTATCAGCCACGCATTTTCTTACCTCAAGTCCACCCTATGATAATCTTCTCTTTCTTTTGTCTTTGGACATTTCATTTTTTACTTTCCCCCTAAAGATATGATTATATAATTTATCTAAATCTGAACATAGCAACAATCTCAAGTAGAGCTCAGATCTACCTAGAAATATTTAAGTGTTCACAGAACACTCTGTATTCCCTAGAGGCTGAAAGTACATAAGGATATTACACTTTTATGGCAAAAAATGAAACAATGGTCTACAAAGGTTTGCTTTAGAGTTCCTTCTAACATATTCATAAGATAATTATTACCTGTCACGAAAACTGGCTTCTATGGTAATAAAAGAGGCTCAGATGATTTTGAATCTATGAAATGTGGCTATGGTGTAGAGATTTTTTCAAACTTAAATAAAACTCACTAAAAAATTTCCCTGTGCTATACTGGTCTAGAATTTCCATGATCCTAGAAGCCAACTCTGATAATAAAGTCTCCTAAGATTCTGAGACCCATGGCTCTCAGGACCCTAAATCTAATTTAGAATCCCAAAGCACAGTAACTATTAAAATGTTCTGGAACATTATATCCAGGGAAGCAGAGGAAAAAAGAGGATGTCTGTGGCCTATAATTAGCTTAGCAAAAAGAAGATATATAGGTGACATTTGCTCCTATTCCTCCTGCAGAATCAAATAAAACTAGAGAATGCTAAAAAAAAAAAAAAGGTTTTTACATATAAGTTATGTGGTGACAGATAACCCAGAGCCTTGAACATGAACTAAGATCAAAAGAGTAATATTAGCTTTTAAATTCATGATGAAAACGTAAGTCTAGGCCTGTCAAAGATACGGAATCCAACAGGCAAGCAATCCCACTGTAAACCTTGGACCCTTAAGCTCTATATTCTCAACATAAGGTGCTATATTCCCACCCAACTTCTCTTACACCTAGAGGTCTCTCAAGAAAGCTGCCTTGGTACTAAAGGCAAAGGTGAGGGACAGCAGGGAAAGGATCCTGTTCCTGAGAAACCATAGCTCAAAGTCAGCCATCACATTGAACTGCAATCCAAATTTTCTTGACCTGGGTATCCAAAACACCTTAAGTTTTGAACTTAGCCCAAAGAGGTTCCGGACAGGTAGTGCACATCAACAGCAAAAACACAATTTTACTTGGGGGAATCAATACACACATCCATTCCAGACCCCAAAGACTCCCCCAGTGTAATTTTTCAAATAAAAAGTGACATAATGAAATATGGCATCATAAGAACCAGTAACGAGAACCAGTAAAAATAGTAGAAACCAGAAACAAACTCAAAGAATTAACGTATTAGAATTAGCAGGTACAAATGGGCTTCCCTGATAGCACAGCTGGTAAAGAATCCACCTGCAATGCAGGAGACTCCGGTTCAAATCCTGGGCACGGAAGGTCTGCTGGAGAAGGGATAGGCTACCCACTCCAGTATTCTTCGGCTTCGCTTGTTGCTCAGCTGGTAAAGAATCCACCTGTAATGCGGGAAACCTGGGTTTGATCCCTGGGTTGGGAAGATCTCCTGGAGAAGGGAAAGGCTACCCACTCCAGTATTTTGGCCTGGAGAATTCCATGGACTATAGTCCATGGGGTCACAAAGAGTCAGACACGACTGAGCAACTCTCACTTCACTTCACAAATTATAAAGTAACTATGTTCATTATATTTAAGGAAATTAAAAAATCAAGGTTGAAAATACTGTAGCAAACAGTAAACTATTAAAAAAAAGACTTAGATTTTAGACAGAAATAAATAAAATTCCTAGAAAGAAAACATAATAATTAAAATTAAAACTCAATGGAAAAAATTTACAGATTAAAGAACTGGAAGACATGAAAGCATTAGTCTGAAAGTTAGTTTAAAGTATTTAAGCATAGTTTAAGAAACTTGGAGTGCAAAGTGAGAAGTGCCATGGTATGTCTGATGTTGCTTAATAAGAAGAAATGAGGGCAGAGGCAAAATTTGAATAAATACTAAGAAATGTCCCACACTCACATAAAATAATAACCTACAGACACAAGAAACTCAACAAATGCAAAGCAGGATTTTAAAAGAAAGAAATATTCATGTCTAGACACATCACAGTGAAACTGTACAAGGGCAAAGAGAAAGCCAACATTTCAAAAGTGGTTAGACAGATAGGTTTCAAATAAGCAACACTTAGACATCTCACTTCAACACACACAAGAGAAACTATGTGCTCTGAAAAGACTTCAGACAAAAAAGAAAAGTAAGAAACACAAGTATGAAACTGTGCATTAAATGCATAATAGCAATTTCTTTTGAGGTTTTAATAAAAACAGAATTGAAATACAATGACATATAAGCTGAGAGGCAGGCAAAAGTATTAAAAATAGTTGAAAAATTTTTAAGTCCAAAGATGGCTCAATATAGGACAGAAATGGTATGGACCTAAGAGAAGGTATTAGGAAGAGGTGGCAAGAATACACAGAAGAACTATACAAAAAAGATCGTCACAACCCAGATAATCATGGTAGTTTGATCATTCACCTAGAGCCAGACATCCTGGAATGTGAAGTCAAGTGGGCCTTAGGAAGCATTGCTACGAACAAAGCTACTGGAAGGGATGAAATTCCAGTTCAGCTATTTCAAATCCTAAAAGATGATGCTGTGAAAGTACTGCACTCAATATGCCAGAAAATTTGGAAAAGTCAGCAGGGGCCACAGGACTGGAAAAGGTCAGTTTTCATTTCAATCCCAAAGAAAAGCAATGCCAAAGAATGTTCAAACTACCACACAATTGCACTCATCTCACATGCTAGTAACATAATGCTCAAAATTCTCCAAGTCAGGCTTCAGCAATACGTGAACCATGAACTTCCAGATGTTCATGCTGGTTTTAGAAAAGGCAGAGGAACCAGAGATCAAATTGCCAACATCCGCTGGATCATCAAAAAAGCGAGAGTTTCAGAAAAATATCTATTTCTACTTTATTGATTATGCCAAAGCCTTTGACTGTGTGGATCACAATAAACTGTGGAAAATTCTTCAAGAGATGGGAATACCAGACCACTTGGCCTGCCTCCTGAGAAATCTGTATGCAGGTCAGGAAGCAACAGTTAGAACTGGACATGGAACAATAGACTTGTTCCAAATAGGAAAAGAAGGACGTCAAGGCTGTATATTGTCACCCTGCTTATTTAACTTATTTGCAGAGTACATCATGAGAAACGGTGAGCTGGAGGAAGCACAAGCTGGAATCAAGATTGCCAGGAGAAATATCAATAACCTCAGATATGCAGATGACACCACCCTTATGGCGAAAGCTAACAAGAACTAAAGAGCCTCTTGAAAGTGAAAGAGGAGAGTGAAAAAGTTGGATTAAAGCTCAACATTCAGAAAACTAAGATCATGGCATCTGGTCCCATCACTTCATGGCAAATAGATGGTGGCTGACTTTTTTGGAGGGGGCTCAAAAATCACTGCATATGGTGATTGCAGCCATGAAATTAAAAGACGCTTACTCCTTGAAAGGCAAGTTATGACCAACCTAGACAGCATATTCAAAAGCAGAGACATTACTTTGCCAACAAAGGTCTGTCTAGTCAAGGCTATGGTTTTCCAGTAGTCACGTATGGATTTGAGAGTTGGACTATAAAGAAAGCTGAGCACCAAAAAATTGCTGCTTTTGAACTGTGGTGTTGGAGAAGACTCCTGAGAGTCCCTTGGACTGCAAGGAGATCCAACCAGTCCTTCCTAAAGGAAATCAATCCTGAATATTCATTGGAAGGACTGATGTTAAAGCTGAAACTCCAATACTTTGGCTACCTGATGCGAAGGGCTGACTCATTTGAAAAGACCCTGATGCTAGGAAAGATTGAAGGGCAGGAAGAGAAGGGGACGTCAGAGGATGAGATGGTTGGACGGCATCACTGACTCAATGGACACGAGTTTGAGTAAACTCCAGGACTGCAGCCTGGCGTGCTGCAGTCCATGGGGTTGCAAAGAGTTGGACATGACTGAGCAACTGAACTGAACTGAAGGTCCTTATATTGTCTGAAAGGAAATAGAGGTATTGATTAGCCTCAGATTTTAAAAGTTGGTCTCTCCTCCCCTCAGTCCTACTCCCCTCAAGTGACCCATATTAAGTTACCTCATCTTCTACAATGCTATTTTATAGGTGAAGCAACAAAGGCTCGGGGGAGGCTGCTGGGCTGACCCAGAGTTGCTAGACAGATCAGATCCATTAGCACAACTTTCACTATTCTGACTGCAGCAATCCTTATATAGTAAACAGTAAGCTCAACTTGTGACAACTTGTGATATCCTGGGGCCGCCAAATCTTTCCCAGTTTACTTCAAGCCAACAGTTCCCTGGAAGGTCCAAAAGAAAAGAAATGAGTATACAACTTCCAAAGTAGTAGAAAGAGAAAATGGAGTAATAAAAAAATATATTAATCCAACATAAGAAATCATTTCACACCTATTACAATGGTGAAAATCCAAAAACATTGACAATACCAAATGTTAGTAAGAATGTGAAGCAATATGAACTCTCATTCACCACCTGTAGGAATATAGCCACTCTGAAAGACAGTTTGGCAATTTCTTACAAAATAAAATATACTCTTACAATATAATCCAGCAATCACACTCCTTGGTATCTATTTACTGAAAAGAAATCAAAACCCTTGTCCACACAAAAATCTGCAAACAGATGTTTACAGTAGCTTATTCATAACTGCCAAAACTTGGGAGCTAGCAAGATGTCCTACAGGAGATGGATAAACTGTGGTATATCCAGACAATGGAATATCATTCACCACTAAAAAGAAATGAGCTATCAAGCCATGAAAAGATACAGAAGCCCCTTAGATGCACATTAATAAATGAAAGAAGCCAATCTTAGAAAGGTTATACACTGTATAGTTCCAACTGTATGACATTTTGGAAAAGACAAAACTATGAAGATAGTCAAAAAAAGGATCAGTGATTGCCAAGGATTGGGTGGGGGGAGTAATGATTAGGGAAAGCAGAGGATTTTTAGAGCAGTGGAATTTTCTCATACTATAATACTGAACAGGTATCATAATGCATTTGTCAAAACTCATAGAATGCACAATACTAAGTGTGAATCCTAACATAAACTAAGGACTTTGGGTAATGATGTGTTAAGGTACGTAAATCAATTGTAACCAACGTACCATTTTGGTAGAGAAGGCTGTGGGGAGGGGGTGGATTTGGGTGGGGTGACTAGTAGGTATATGAGAACTTTCTATACTTTCTGCTTAATTTTTCTGTGAATCTAGAACCCTAAAAAAATAAAGCACATTTTTAAAAAATTCAACTAATGCAAAAAGTAGGCAAGAAAAGAGAGGAAAAGAAACATAAACTAAGAACCAATAAAAATCACAAAATAAGATGGTAACCATAAAGACGAAAATATAAACAATTACATCAAATGTAAATGGCTTATGTGCTCCAGTTAGAAGGCAGAGATTGTCAGACTGGAAAAAGAAAACTAAAAGCAAACATGTGACACTTAAGAGATATATATAAATATAAGGATACACAAAAATTCAAGATAAGAAGAAAAAGGATTCATCAAGAAAATGCTAACCAAAAGATGCCTCGTGCAATATTAATACTAAGCAAAAAAATAAGGTGAAAGGCATTCTAAGAATTGCTACAGTAAAGAGGGTCAATTCATAATCATAGGGGTTAAGTTCACCATGAAAAAATTAACTTACATTGAGTATACATCCAATAATACAACCTTAAAATATCAAAAATTTAACAGAACAGAAAAATAAATAAGTCTAATATTTCCTCATTGAAAATCAGAAAAATAGGATATAGATATTAAAAAATTAACAAACTTGCCTCAATGAACATACAGAGAGCACTACACTCAAAAGCTTCTGCAGAATATACACTCTTTTCAAATTAAATTTGGAAATTAAAAAATCAAATGGGTCAAAATAAATCTTCAGAAATAATAAGGGGTTTAGATCATATAAAATATATTCTCTAATTAAGCTGGAAATTTAAAAAAATAGCATTAAAACAAATATCCATGTGTTAGAAATTAAGAAACACTTCTAAATAACAAGAAAAAGTTAACAGGAAAAAACATTAAGTATTTTGAACTAAATAATAATGAAAATGTCCCTTGTGAAAAGCATCTACCTAAAGAAGCTAAAAACAGAAAGGGCTGAAAGTAGTACTATTCACAGCAGTCAAAATAAAGACACAACCTAAGTGTCCTTGGTGAACGGAAAAGGAAAATGTGGTACACATATACAATGGATTATTATTCAGACTTAAAAAAGGAAAGTCTGCCATTTGTAACACGGATAAACTTGGAAGACATCATGCTAAGTGAAATAAGTCAGACACATGATCTCCCTTATATGTGGAATCTTAAAAAAACTCTTAAAACAGTAAGAATGGTGGTTACCACCAGAGACTAGAGGATGGGAGAAAGGAGAGAGACTGATCAAAGGATACAGATTTCCAGTTATAAGATGAATAAGTTCTAGGGACCTAATGTACAGCATGGTGACTGTGTGTGTGTGTGTGTGTGTGTTCAGTCACTCAGTTGTGTCCCACTCTTTGCAACCCCATGGACTGTAGCTTGCCAGGCTCCCCTCTCCATGAAATTTTACAGGCAAGAATACTGGAGAGGGTAGCTATTTCCAACTCCAGGAGATGTTCCCAACCCAAGGAGCAAACTCGCATTTCTTGTGTCTCCTGCAGTGGCAGGTAGATTCTTTACCACTGCTGCTGCTGCTGCTAAGTCGCTTCAGTCGTGTCCGACTCTGTGCAACCCCACAGATGGCAGCCCACCAGGCTCCCCCGTCCCTGGGATTCTCCAGGCAAGAACACTGGAGTGGGTTGCCATTTCCTTCTGCAATGCATGAAAGTGAAAAGTGAAAGGGAAGTCGCTCAGTCGTGTCTGACACTCAGCGACCCCATGGACTGCAGCCTTCCAGGCTCCTCCGTCCATGGGATTTTCCAGGCAAGAGTACTAGGGTGGGGTGCCATTGCCTTCTCCGGTACATCACCATTAACAACAATGTACTGCATACTTGAGATGTGCTAGGATAGTAGATCTCAAGTGTTTTCAGCAGCAGCACCCCCCCCCACCTCCTGCCACAAAAAAGGTAACTATGGGAAGTGATGGATACACCAGTTAGTTTGACTGTGGCAATCATTTCACAAGATATACATTTATTGAAACACCATGGTACATACCTTAGATACAATTTTTGTCCAAAATAAATTAATAATAATAAAAAAAAACTAAGAGCTTAAAAGTAAATTCAAAGTAATTTGGAAGAAAAAACAAAAATGGCAGAAATTAATTAATTCAGAAACAAAAACGCCATAGAGAAAGTTAAAGTACTTTATATTTCAATAGAAACTAGAAAAAAAATCACTAGCATAAAAAAACATTTTAAAACTACATATTCTTACAAACAGTTAGCAATTAGAAAGACAGGCAGATATAAGAACAAATCCATAGTAAATGCTGCTTATCCCCAAGGTTCTGAATTGTTGTTCCAAATGCTAAGGAGGGGAAGTTTGAAATAGGCTGTTAATTATGCAGGGAAGATGCAGACTCTCAGTTCTTCTTTCTGGCATTATCTCCCACTGATCCCCACTCCCCCAAACCAGACCTTTCTGGAGCAACTTTTGAATCCCTGTTCTGTCCTAAACATCTTCAAATACATTTACAAATGCTTTCTCTCCCTTTTTGTCTTCTATAAAACTGGTTTCTCTTACATTCTCCAGTGATGGTCCTTTCTCTCTTTAGCTCATGCCTTCCTAACAGCACTGTTTGTCTCCCATCTTAAGAAGAAAAACAAAAAACTTTTCTCTACCCTCAGTTACCATCACTTTCCATTTTTAAAACCAACTCTTGAATGAGTTTTCTCCACATCCTCCATTGTGGTCTCACTCTCAACTCCTACACTCTGACTTCTATCTCCATCCTCTATGAAACCTGCTTTCTCTAGAGTCACAGTACCTCCCTGCTCCTAAAGTTAACGGACCTCTTGCAGGCCTTATCTTACTTAAGATCTCTCCTACTATCTGACACCATTAACCATATCCCTCTTTAGTCAAGATTCTCTTCCCCACACTCTCCAAATAGCTTACTTCCTAGCTCTCTGACCACTCTTCCTTAAGCATCATTTTTTTTTCTGCTTCTACCAGAATTCTGACCTGCGTTCTGTTTTCTTCTCACTTTATATAAACCCCTAGGTGATCTTACCTTCTACCATAGTTTCCCTTTCCATTTACAAAATTAAATCTCAAGCACATAACCACAGGATGGTTTTGCCGTCTCTTCTCCAACTATTCAAATTCCTTAAATGAGAATTTCTGCATATCATGTTGTCAATCATGGACCAAAATTGAAGCCCTCATCATTACCAAGCAAACCTGTCCATCTTCTTGTGGTTCCAGTTTCAGTAAATGATATTTCCATTCACTTAACTGATCAAGGCAGAAACTTACATATTCTTTCATATTTTCTTGCTGCTCACATCTAATCAATTACTATCCACTAAATTCTACTTTTGGCTTTCCTTGTGGCTCAGCTGGTAAAGAACCTGCCTGCAATGCAGAACACCTGGGCTCGACCCCTGGGTTGGGAAGATCCCCTATACAAGGGAAAGGCTACCCACTCTAGTATTCTGGCCCAGAGAATTCCATGGACCATAGATCATGTGGTCACAAAGAGTGAGACAGGACTGAGTGACTTTCACTTTTCTTCAAATTCTACTTTATAAATATCTTTCAAAATTATCTAAATCTCTCCTTTAAAATACCAACATCTATCCTAAGATTTCAAAAACCAACACTCTAAAATTCATTATTTCTTAAAAATAATATGAACTTTTTCTACTTTCAAAAGAAAAATTAGGTTAGCTTTCTTTTTTTTTTATCCATCTGTATACACTTAACTATGCTTAACTATATCCATATGTAAAAAAGGAAAAAAAAAAAAACCCTCCCTCTACTTCCAACTAATTTCTTCTACTCCCAATTAAATAAATTCATCCATTCTTTCAATTCATTCATTCAATCAAGATTTCTTGAACACCTGAAGTATTCCAGCCACTGTGCTAGTAAATGAAAGACAGGCAGTTTGCCCCCAAAGAATTATACAGATTTCTACACTTACCATTAATTTAGGGGGAAAAAAAAAGTTTCGCATAGGAAAGGTCAATCCAAAAGATCCCATTCCTTCAAACGAAAGACTTTCAGATGTCAGATCAAGGGTGTCCTTAATGTACTGCAAGTATAAAAGAAAACATGTGATCTCACCATTAAAAATAGCCCTAAGTAATAAGGACAACAGCTAAGTAGAATGCACACTGCCACATGACTTTAACCCAAGTCCCTGTGGGATGCACAGGCTCAAGCCACAGAACAAAACTTCAGAACAACACATGAAATCAGACTCCTTGAAATACCCTTACTACCAGTATCAGCAGGACTGCCACCTATGAGCCCTCAAAACCTAGTCTGCCAGACATTTTGTATTTTCCTCTGAGGGGTCTTCATACTTCAGAAATACCTGGTTCTAAAAGTTAAGCTTTCGTATTTTAATTGTCTTCCATCTCAGAAGGGCCCTGTTCAAACAAAGACCCATCCTCATCTTAGCCAGCCAGCTCAAGCAATCAAGTGAGACACATGAATGCACCTTAGTGGCAGGCCTTATAACTACTCAGGGTGCAAGTGAGTCCATGCCTTCCAAAAGGAGTTATGACTACAATGATTCTCAACTGAGGAGGTAGAGAGGAATTCAGATTCACCCAAGAAGCTTTGTCAAAATAGGCCTTAAAGATTACAGTATGAAATATGCATTGATCATTGGACCCAGCAATCCTCTTCTAATAATGTCAAAAATACAAAAAAGACCTATGCCCAATACAATTCACTGCAGCACTATTTTAACAGAAAAATAACAGAAACAACTCAAATGTCCATCAATATGCAACTGGCTGAATAAACCATGGCACAACTACACAATGGAGTTTTATAAAGCTATTAAAAAGAATGGTAAGGAGTACGTCAAGGCTGTATATTGTCACCCTGCTTATTTAACTTATATGCAGAGTACATCATGAGAAATGCTGGACTGGAAGAAACACAAGCTGGAATCAAGATTGCTGGGCAAAATATCAATAACGTCAGATACGCAGATGATACCACCCTTATGGCAGAAAGTGAAGAGGAACTCAAAAGCCTCTTGATGAAAGTGAAAGTGGAGAGTGAAAAAGTTGGCTTAAAGTTCAACATTCAGAAAACGAAGATCATGTCATCTGGTCCCATCACTTCATGGCAAATAGATGGGGAAACAGTGGAAACAGTGTCAGACTTTATTTTTTTGGGCTCTAAAATCACTGCAGATGGTGACTGCAGCCATGAAATTAAAAGACGCTTACTCCTTGGAAGGGAAAGTTATGACCAACCTAGATAGCATATTAAAAAGCAGAGACATTACTTTGTCAACAAAGGTCCGTGCAGTCAAGACTATGGTTTTTC
>NW_011495048.1:9306329-9307360 GCF_000754665.1 Bison bison bison
ATGCTGAGAGGGATTGGGGGCAGGAGGAGAAGGGGACAACAGAGGATGAGATGGCTGGATGGCATCACTGACTCGATGGACATGGGTCTGAGTGAACTCCGGGAGTTGGAGATGGACAGGGAGGCCTGGCGTGCTGCGATTCATGGGATCGCAAAGAGTTGGACATGACTGAGCTACTCAACTGAACTGAACTGAAGTATCTCTATAAACTTGTACAGACTTTGAGAATAGAGTGATTAGTGAAAAAAGCAGAGTATATAGCATCTTGTTATTTAAGAAAGAGATACACACACGAATGATTTTTTTAATGGAAGGATAAACCAAAAAATAATTTTTAAAAAATGGTGAGACAGGCTAAGCTAGAGTGGAAAGAAATGAGCTAGATTTCTCTAAATGTATCTCACTTCATAGGTTTGATTTGGAAATCATGCAATGGTTTACAAAATTATAAAATTAAATTAAAATGAAGGGGAAAAGCTATCCCCTAAAACCAAAAAAGGAAGTTCAGTCACCCCAAGAACTACTTCAGATCAGATCAGATCAGTCACTCAGTCGTGTCCGACTCTTTGCAAACCCATGAATCGCAGCACGCCAGGCCTTCCTGTCCATCACCAACTCCCGGAATTCACTCAGACTAACGTCCATCGAGTCAGTGATGCCATCCAGCCATCTCATCCTCTGTCGTCCCCTTCTCCTCCTGCCCCCAATCCCTCCCAGCATCAGAGTCTTCTCCAATGAGTCAACTCTTCGCATGTGGTGGCCAAAGTACTGGAGTTTCAGCTTCAGCATCATTCCTTCCAAAGAAATCCCAGGGCTGATCTCCTTCAGAATGGACTGGTTGGATCTCCTTGCAGTCCAAGGGACTCTCAAGAGTCTTCTCCAACACCACAGTTCAAAAGCATCAATTCTTCGGCGCTCAGCCTTCTTCACAGTCCAACTCTCACATCCATACATGACCACAGGAAAAACCATAGCCTTGACTAGATGAACCTTTGTTGGCAAAGTAATGTCTCTGCTTTTGAATATACTAT
>NW_011495048.1:9307730-9328448 GCF_000754665.1 Bison bison bison
TCTGCATATCTGAAGTTATTGATATTTCTCCCAGCAATCTTGATTCCAGCTTGTGTTTCTTCCAGTCCAGCGTTTCTCATGATGTACTCTGCATAGAAGTTAAATAAACAGGGTGGCAATATACAGCCTTGACGTCCTCCTTTTCCTATTTGGAACCAGTCTGTTGTTCCATGTCCAGTTCTAACTGTTGCTTCCTGACCTGCATACAGATTTCTCAAGAGGCAGGTCAGGTGGTCTGGTATTCTCATCTCTTTCAGAATTTTCCACAGTTTATTGTGATCCACACAGTAAAAGGCTTTGGTATAGTCAATAAAGCAGAAATAGATGTTTTTCTGGAACTCTCTTGCTTTTTCCATGATCCAGCAGATGTTGGCAATTTGATCTCTGGTTCCTCTGCCTTTTCTAAAATCAGCTTAAACATTAGGAAGTTCACAGTTCACATTTTGCTGAAGCCTGGCTTGGAGTATTTTGAGCATTACTTTACTAGCGTGTGAGATGAGTGCAATTGTGCAGTACTTTGAGCATTCTTTGGCATTGCCTTTGTTTGGGATTGGAACGAAAACTGACCTTTTCCAGTCCTGTGGCCACTGCTGAGTTTTCCAAATTTGCTGGCATATTGAGTGCAGCACTTTCACAGCATCATCTTTCAGGATTTGGAATAGCTCATCTGGAATTCCATCACCTCCACTAGCTTTGTTTGTAGTGATGCTTTCTAAGGCCCACCTGACTTCACATTCCAGGACGTCTGGCTCTAGGTCAGTGATCACACCATCGTGATTATCAGGGTCGTGAAGATCTTTTCTGTACAGTTCTTCTGTGTATTCTTGCCATCTCTTCTTTTTTTTTTTAATTTTATTTTATTTTTAAACTTTACAATATTGTATTAGTTTTGTCAAATATCGAAATGAATCCGCCACAGGTATACATGTGTTCCCCATCCTGAACCCTCCTCCCTCCTCCCTCCCCATACCATCCCTCTGGGTCGTCCCAGTGCACCAGCTCCAAGCATCCACTATCGTGCATCGAACCTGGCCTGGCGACTCGTTTCATACATGATATTATACATGTTTCAATGCCATTCTCCCAAATCCTCCCACCCTCTCCCTCTCCCACAGAGTCCATAAGACTGATCTATACATCAGTGTCTCTTTTGCTGTCTTGTATAGGGTTATTGTTACCATCTTTCTAAAGTCCATATATATGCGTTAGTATACTGTATTGGTGTTTTTCTTTCTGGCTTACTTCACTCTCTTCTTAATATCTTCTGCTTCTGTTAGGTCCATACCATAAAATGTTCCTTTGGTATCTCTGATTTTCTTGAAGAGATCCCTAGTCTTTCCCATTCTGTTGTTTTCCTCTATTTCTTTGCACTGATCGCTGAAGAAGGCTTTCTTATCTCTTCTTGCTATTCTTTGGAACTCAGCATTCAGATTCTTATATCTTTCCTTTTCTTATTTGCTTTTCACTTCTCTTCTTTTCACAGCTATTTGTAAGGCCTCCCCAGAGAGCCATTTTGCTTTTTTGCATTTCTTTTCCATGGGAATGGTCTTGATCCCTGTCTCCTGTACAATGTCACGAACCTCATTCCATAGTTCATTAGGCACTCTATCTATCAGATCTAGGCCCTTAAATCTATTTCTCACTTCCACTGTATAATCATATGGGATTTGATTTAGGCCATACCTGAATGGTCTAGTGGTTTTCCCTACTTTCTTCAATTTCAGTCTGAATTTGGCAATAAGGAGTTCATGGTCTGAGCCACAGTCAGCTCCTGGTCTTGTTTTTGCTGACTGTATAGAGTTTCTCCATCTTCGGCTGCAAAGAATATAATCAATCTGATTTCGGTGTTGACCATCTGGTGATGTCCGTGTTGAGAGTCTTCTCTTGTGTTGTTGGAAGAGGGTGTTTGGTATGAGCAGTGCATTTTCTTGGCAAAACTCTATCAGGCCTAGAGGAGCTATCCCACGTTCAAGGTCAGGAAGGGCGGCGGTGAGGAGATAACCCTTGTCCAAGGTAAGGAGCAACGGCTGCACTTTGCTGGAGCAGCCATGAAGAGATATCCCACGTCCAAGGTAAGAGAAACCCAAGTAAGACAGTAGGTGTTGCAAGAGGGCATCAGAGGGCAGACACACTGAAACCATACTCACAGAAAACTAGTCAATCTAATCACACTAGGAGCACAGCCTTGTCTAACTCAATGAAACTAAGCCATGCCCGTGGGGCAACCCAAGACGGGCAGGTCATGGTGGAGAGATTTGACAGAATGTGGTCCACTGGAGAAGGGAATGGCAAACCACTTCAGTATTCTTGCCTTGAGAACCCCATGAACAGTATGAAAAGGCAAAATGATAGGATACTGAAAGAGAAACTCCCCAGGTCAATAGGTGCCCAGTATGCTACTGGAGATCAGTGAAGAAATAACTCCAGAAAGAATGAAGGGATGGAGCCAAAGCAAAAAGAATATCCAGCTGTGGATATGACTGGTGATAGAAGCAAGGTCCGATGCTGTAAAGAGCAATATTGCATAGGAACCTGGAATGTCAGGTCCATGAATCAAGGCAAATTAGAAGTGGTCAAACAGGAGATGGCAAGAGTGAATGTTGACGTTCTAGGAATCAGCAACTGAAATGGACTGGAATGAGTGAATTTAACTCAGATGACCATTATATCTACTACTGTGGGCAGGAATCCCTCAGAAGAAATGGAATGGCCATCATGGTCAACAAGAGAGTCTGAAATGCAGTACTTGGATACAATCTCAAAAACGACAGAATGAGCTCTGTTCGTTTCCAAGGCAAACCATTCAATATCACAGTAATCCAAGTCTATGCCCCAACCAGTAACGCTGAAGAAGCTGAAGTTGAACGGTTCTATGAAGACCTACAAGACCTTTTAGAACTAGCACCCAAAAAAGATGTCCTTTTCATTACAGGGGACTGGAATGCAAAAGTAGGAAGTCAAGAAACACCTGGAGTAACAGGCAAATTTGGCCTTGGAATACGGAATGAAGGAGGGCAAAGAACTACTTCAAATGACTTTAAATACAACAGTTTACTATTCATCCCTAATGGAATACCCAAAGGGAGAGAAATGGGTGGAATGCCAAGAAATTAGTTTTTGATCATCATTATCACTACTAGTGATATTATTATACTAAAACCTTATCTGTTTAAGTGCAAGATTAAATAATTTATGTTGATATCACCTAGAACCAAAATTTTTAATAAAATCAAAGGAAAAACCCTGTGTAACTGAATCTGAATCACAATAATTAGTATGAACTTATGTATTTTCTCTGCAAAAGAAATACATATTTACTATCCGTATCCACTAAGAAGGCCCAGATCAATAATGGGCACTTCTGTTGCGCAAATTGTGCCTTCTATATACATTTCCCACAAAAATAATGGAGTTCCTTGGAGAAGAGGCAGGTTTCAGACCTAGAATAGGAAATTTATAAGATGAGCTTCATATACCTTGTCATACTGAAAATACAAAGAATCTTTCAAAGATGAGTGGGATTGTATCAAAAGGATCCAGGAGGCAATCTGAAGAGACTAACATTTTGGAAAACAGTTGGATTATCTTCTAAAACTCAACATCCACATTCAATATGGCCCAGAATTTCTACTTACAGGTATGTGCTATGCTGTGCTTAGTCACTCAGTCAGGTCCAACTCTTTGCGACGCCATGTACTGTAGCTTGCTAGGCTCATTAGTCCATGGGGATTCTCCGAGCAAGTATACTAGAGTGGGTTGCCATGCCCTCCTCCAGGGGATCTTCCCAACCTAGAGACTGAACCCAGGTCTCCCACATTAGAGGTGCATTCTTTACCATCTGAGCCACGAGGGAAGCCCAAGAATACTGGAGTGGGTAGCCTATTCCTTCTCCAGGGGATCTTTCTGACCCAGAAATCAAACAGTGATCTCCTGCACTGTGGGCAGATTCTTTACCAGCTGAGCAACCAGGTATACATTACTCCAAACATGTACAAGAGAAGAAATGTGTTAAGAATGTGTACTTGCTTGTACTCACTTGATTGCTTCAGAATACCAAAAACCTGAAAACAAAAACCCAAAGGCCTGTCAGCAGGAGAGCAGAGGACAAATCATGCAATACTCAAAAGAGAATACTATACAGCAGCTGAAACCAACAAAGCACAGTGGCACGCAGCAGTATGAATGAACCTTACCAGTATAACATGAAGATGTGGGCAGCTGCCAAAGTTACTGGGGTTTTTTTGCCCAACATTGAATTTAGAGATGTTCATTACAAAAATAATCAATAGTAGAAAGAGGAAAAAAGATGATTCTCATGCTAAAAGTTTTAGATGTTGTAAAAATCTGGTCAAAAACATTAACTATTATAATGAAAATGAATATTTTTCACACCAATCTTAGGTAACATTAAAGAAATTAAGGCCCAAAGTATTTTAAAAGCAAAATGCTGCTTTAATGTTTTCATTCCCTAAAACCAAATACACACATGCGAATTATCTGTTCAAATATATGGCACCCATTTGAAGTAACAAATATTTTTTACAATCTTCTAGATTTCTAGAAGATTTCTAGAAGAAGATTTCTTCTAGATTTATCTTTTTAAACTAATGTCCAGTATATTTTCTTTCTTTCTTAATTCTTGTCATCCTGCTGCTGCTACTAAGTCGCTTCAGTCGTGTCCAACTCTGTGCGACCCCATAGACGGCAGCCCACCAGGCTCCCCCGTCCCTGGGATTCCCCAGACAAGAACACTGGAGTGGGTTTCCATGTCCTTCTCCAATGCATGAAAGTGAAAAGTGCAAGTGAAGTCGCTCAGTCATCTCTGACTCTTCGCGACCCCGTGGACTGCAGCCCACCAGGCTCCCCCATCCATGGGATTTTCCAAGCGAGAGTACTGGAGTGGGGTGCCATTGCCTTCTCCGTGTCATCCTAGTATACGTCTAAGAATGAGCACTTTATTTTCTTTAAAATATTTTATATTTTGTACTCTATTAAAAAGACAAGTACTGTATTATATTATCTAAATAAAATTATAAAAATTTCTTCCAGTGATACCATATTTAATATGTGACTATTTGCGCATTCTCAAAGTGAAGAAGGCAGTGGCGGCAGGCAGAGGCCGAGAGGAGACACCCCACATCCAAGGTCTGTAGAGGCGGTCGTGAGGAGATACCCCACGTCCAAGGTAAGGAGCAGCAGCTGCACTTTGCTGAAGCAGCTGTGAAGAGATACTCCACGTCCAAGGTAAGAGAAACCCCAATAAGAAGGTAGGTGCTGAGAGAGGGCATCAGAGGGCAGACAGACTGAAACCACAATCACAGAAAACTAACCAATCTAATCACAAGGACCACAGCCTTGTCTAACTCAATGAAATGAGCCATGCTGTGTAGGGTCACCAAGACAGACAGTCATGGTGGAGAGTTGGGACAAAATGTGGTCCACTGGAGAAGGGAATGGCAAACCAATTCACTATTCTTGCCTTGAGCACCCCATGAGCAGTATGAAAAGGCAAAAAGATAGAACACTGAAAGATGAACTCCCTAGGTCGGTAGGCGCCTCATAGGCTACTGGGGATCAGTGGAGAAATAACTCCAGAAAGAATGAATAGATGGAGCCAAAGGAAAAACAACACCCAGTTGTTGGATGTGACTGGTGATAGAAGCAAGGTCTGATGCTGTAAAGATCAATATTGCATAGGAACCTGGAATGTCAGGTCCATGAATCAAGGCAAATTGGAAATGGTCAAACAGGAGATGGCAAGAGTGAATGTCGACATTCTAGAAATCAGTGAACTAAAACGGACTAGAATGGGTGAATTTACCTCAGATGACCATTATATCTACTACTGCGGGCAGAAATCCCTCAAAAGAAATGGAGTAGCCATCATAGTCAACAAGAGTCCAAAATGCAGTACTTGGATGTAATCTCAAAAACAACAGAATGATCTCTGTTCGTTTCCAAGGCAAACCGTTCAATATCACGGTAATCCAAGTCTATGCCCTGACCAGTAATGCTGAAGAAGCTGAAGCTGAATGGTTCTATGAAGACCTAAAAGACGTTTTAGAACTAACACCCAAAAAAGATGTCCTGTTCATTATAGGGGACTGGAATGCAAAAGTAGGAAGTCGAGAAATACCTAGAGTAACAGGCAAATTTGGCCTTGGAGTACAGAATGAAGCAGGACAAAGGCTAATAGTGTTTTGTCAAGAGAACGCACTGGAGTTTTGCCAAGAGAACACACTGGTCATAGCAAACACCCTCTTCCAACAACACAAGAGAAGACTCTACACATGGACATCACCAGATGGCCAACATGGAAATCAGATTGATTAAATTCTTTGCAGCCAAAGATGGAGACACTCTATACAGTCAGGAAAAACAAGACCGGGAGCTGACTGTGGTTCAGATCATGAACTCCTTATTGCCAAATTCATATGTAAACTGAAGAAAGCAGGGAACACCACTAGACCATTCAGGTATGACCTAAATCAAATCCCTTACTATTATAAAGTGGAAGTGAGAAATAGATTGAGGGGATTAGATCTGACAGAGTGTCTGATGAACTATGAACAAAGGTTTGTGACACTCTACAGGAGACAGGGAGTAAGACCATCCCCAAGAAAAAGAAATGCAAATAAGCAAAATGGCTGTCTGAGGAGGCCTTACAAATAGCTGTGAAAAGACAAGAAGTGAAAAGCAAAGGAGAAAAGGAAAGATATACCCATTTGAGTGCAGAGTTCCAAAGGATAGCAAGGAGAAATAAGAAAGCCTTCCCCAGTGACCAGTGCAAAGAAATAGAGGAAAACAGTAGAACAGGAAAGACTAGAGATTTCTTCAAGAAAATTAGAGATACCAAGGGAACATTTCATGCAAAGATGGGCTCAATAAAGGACAGAAATGGTATGGACCTAACAGAATAGAAGATATTAAGAAGAGGTAGCAAGAATACACAGAAGAACTATACAAAAAAGATCTTCACGACCCAGATAATCATGATGGTGTGATCATTCACACTCACCTAGAGACAGACATCCTGGAATGTGAAGTCAAGTGGGCCTTAGGAAGCATCACTACAAACAAAGCTAGTGGAGGTGATGGAATTCCAGTTGAGCTATTTAGAATCCTAAAAGATGATGCTGGGAAAGTGCTGCACTCAATATGCCAGAAAATGTGGAAAAGTCAGCAGTGGCCACAGGACTGGAAAAGGTCAATGTTCATTCCAATCCCAAAGAAAGACAATGCCAAAGAATGCTCAAACTACCGCACAATTGCACTCATCTCACATGCTAGTAAGTAATGCTCAAAATTCTCCAAGCCAGGCTTCAGCAATATGTGAACCGTGAACTTCCTGATGTTCAAGCTGGTTTTAGAAAAGGCAGAGGAACCAGAGATCAAATTGCCAACATCCGCTGGATCATGGAAAAAGAAAGAGAGTTCCAGGAAAACACCTATTTCTGCTTTATTGACTATACCAAAGCCTTTGACTGTGTGGATCACAATAAACTGTGGAAAATTCTGAAAGAGATGAGAATACCAGACCACCTCACCTGCCTCTTGAGAAATTTGTATGCAGGTCAGGAAGCAATGGTTAGAACTGGATACGGAACAATAGACTTGTCCCAAATAGGAAAAGAAGGACGTCAAGGCTGTATATTGTCACCCTGCTTATTCAACTTATATGCAGAGTACATCATGAGAAATGCTAGGTTGGATGAAGCACAAGCTGGAATCAAGATTGCCAGGAGAAATATCAATAACCTCAGATATGCAGATGACACCACCCTTATGGCAGAAAGTGAAGAGGAACTAAAAAGCCTCTTGATGAACGTGAAAGAGGAGAGTGAAAAAGTTGGCTTAAAGCTCAACATTCAGAAAACGAAGATCATGGCATCCGGTCCCACCACTTCATGGCAAACTGATGGGGAAACAGTGGAAACAGTGGCTGACTTTATTTTTGGGGGCTCCAAAATCACTGCAGATGGTGATTGCAGCCATGAAATTAAAAGACACTTACTCCTTGGAAGGAACGTCATGACCAATCAGACACCACGTTAAAAAGCAGAGACATTACTTTGCCAACAAAGGTCTGTCTAGGCAAGGCTATGGTTTTTCCAGTAGTCATGTATGGACGTGAGAGTTGGGCTATAAAGAAAACTGAGCACTGAAGAATTGATGCTTTTGAACTGTGGTGTTGGAGAAGACTCTTGAGAGTCCCTTGGACTGCAAGGAGATCCAACCAGTCCATCCTAAAGGAAATCAGTCCTGAATATTCACTGGAAGGACTGATATTCAAGCTGAAACTCCAATACTTCGGCCACCTGGTGCTAAGAGCTGACTCATTTGAAAAGACCCTGATGCTCGGAAAGATTGAGGGCAGGAGGAGAAGGGGACGTCAGAGGATCAGATGGTTGGATGGCATCACTGACTCAATGGACATGAGTTTGAGTAAACTCTAGGAGTTGGTGATGGACAGGGAGGCCTGGCATGCTGCAGTCCATGGGGTTGCAAAGAGTCGAACACGACTGAGCAACTGAACTAACTAATGTACGTTAAAAGCAATTCAATAACAACAAAAAACAGCTAGATGATCTTTAGAAGATTATGAGGTATAAATATAGTATGTCTTCTTTGGGTGTTCACCAAATTAGTTGAGAAGACAGAAAGTATAGACACAAACAGTACAACAAAAATACAGAGGATTTAATAGGAAATATATGATTAAATGTCAAAGAAAAGGTTTCAATAAATGAGCTATAAAATTTAACATGAGAATTCACCGTAGAACAATAATGATTAGAAATAACTTCAAGGAAGAAATGGAACTAACAAAATATTTTTCAGATGAGTAATGAACATTCAGAAAACAGAGGTCAGAAAAATCACATATAATTAGGGCCAAAGATTTTTCTTTAGAATAAAATAAATAAGAGTGTGTTCTCGAGATGATTTCTACAAGATGATAAAGAGGGAAGTTAGAAAGGTTATCACTAAACTATAGAAGACTGTGAATACCAAACTAAGGGGTATGAAATGAAATTTAACCTGCTTGGATCTAATAGCACTGAAATGAAAGCATTCAACAGTCCTTCACTGATACTTGGGGAAAGAATTAATATTTTAAACGCTTCTGGTTCCCCTAAAACACCAAAGAGGGAAAGGATGGATATAAAAATAAGCTTGATTTAACTTCACCAGCTTTTCCAAACTAATAACAAAATCACAAATGAATAATGTGAACTCTTCAACTGTTAAATTCTATTTATGAAATATGAGACTACTTTTTCTTTTGTTCTCTTCAAAGACTAAGCATTTATTTCAAGGTTGCGGGATGTATTTCCCCCATCTTGGTACATGTCAGAGCCAGTTATTTCTGCAGCTTTGAAGTCACTTCAAGGTCTATCATTTTGTTAGGTCAGGGGATGAATGCCTGGGGTGTTTTGTCCTCGTGTATGCTATTTTTCCTTAATGCATTCCTGTTTAGAAATGATTTATGCACTGTACAGTTTATTTTAAGATTTAAGAAAAAAATCAGAAGTCCCATGTCAACCTTCATATATTTAAGGCATAATTTTCCAGTCACCTATTTTGTATAAACACTCAAATTCATTTTTGTATCAATCTGATCATTTTAAATTTTTTTTTTTTTTGGGGGCCACAACACAAAGCATGTGGGATCTTAGTTCCCCAACCAAGGATGGATAAAACTCACCCCCACTGAAGTCAAAGTGTACAGTGTTGTAACCACTGGACCCCCAGTGAAGTCCCAATCTGATCATTTAAAAAAAAAAAAAAACATTTTTCTGAGTAAATAGAGCATCCAATGTGAACTTGGTAATTGGTAGTCAATTTAGAAGAGAACTTTTTCTTTCAAAAAAAAACTGTACTGTGAAACAACTTTAATAGAAAAGCTGCATGAAGAGTACAAAGACTCTTATACACCTTCAATCCAGCTTCCCCAATGGTTAACACTTTACCTCATAAAATTTACATTCTTTCAGACACACACATTTTCTCTGAACATTTGAAATTATTAGGTTGGTACCAAAGTAACTACAGTTTTGGACCATGAATTTTAAATCATTATAACTAGGCTCAAACACACCTTTATTGATCAAAATAGGAAATATTACAATCAATACATCTTTGCCAATGAGAAATACACTGGTTTATTCCTGTGGTATAAATAATCCATGCTTTGGGATTTGATGAACTCTTAGAAAGCATTTTTCTGCCTCCTGCTGGTTGTGAAAGTGTTTTCCCTGCAAAAAGTTGTCAAGATGCTTGAAGAAATAGTATTTGGTTGGCAAGAGGTCAGGTGAATATGGCAGACGGGGCCAAACTCCGAGCCCAATTCCCTCAACTTTTGAAGCGCTGGTTGTAGGACGTGCAGTCGGGTATTGTCATGGAGAAGAACTGGGCCCCTTCTGTTGACCACTGCTGGCTGCAGGCACTGCAGTTTTCAGTGCATCTCATCATTTTGCTGAGCACACTTCATAGATGTAATGGTTTTGCTGGGATTTAGAAAGCTGTAGTGGATCAGATGACCAGCAGACCACCCAACGGTGACTGTGACCCTTTTCTGGTGCAAGTTTGGCTTTGGGAAGTGCTTTGGAGCTTCTTCTCAGTTCAACCACTGCTACTAGGCTGTCACTATTTCTAGGCCCTCTCAGAGATCAAAGCCAGGAAAATACTTGTAGGTATACACTCACATACATACATATATCTTTACATATAGCCCACACCTGGTTCAGTGATTAAAAGAACAGCATTTGTAATTGTAGTCTTAAGATCATCCAGAGAAAAAGGTTTTATTGCATTATAACAGTTCTGACATGACCTCACAAAAAACCCTACTGGAGACAGAACAGGTAATGGAAGAGGGCAAGGAAGATGACCTCCCCTCTCTTGGCCCATTAGTCTGAGAAAGGCTCATACAAGTAACTTTGCTATATAGCAGAAAGCAACACAACACTACAAATAAATTCCAGCAAAATTAAAATAAATAAATGGCATGCACACAAGCGTAATAATGGGTACTATTTGTCTTTTTGAAAAATGGTATAATAGAATAATCACTGCAATGTGGAAATTAAAACATTCTAAAGCACTGCTAAGTAAGATTTATCTTATAGAGTCTTCAAAAAGAAAGGATCAGAAGACACAAAAGGCCACATATTGCAGAATCTCATATACATGAAATGTATAAACTAGACAAAACCATGGAGACAAAAAGACTACTTGCCAAGGGCTGGAAGGAGGGAGAAATGAGAAGCGGCTACTAATGTACATAGGATTTCTTTTGGGGGTGATAAATGATAAAAATGTTCTAAATTAGATAGTGGTGATGGTTGCAAACTATAAGTGTATTAAAACCCACTGAATTACATACTTTAAAAGGGTAAATTTTATGGTATGTGGATTATTATCTCTATAAAAAAGGGAGGCTCAAAAATTCAAGACTTCCTAATGGTACACCAAATGCTAACTTTTATGGATTCTTGTGTTGCCAAACTTCCTGAGGCTTTTCTGTACACTGAACTCAGTAACTAACATGTGATAAATAATACTGTCACTTAAATGAAAAGGTGCTCCATCAGAAAAGGTCAACCTTTCTAGAATATAATTGGAATTTTCAATTTTTCACTTCATTAGCTGACAGAAGTTCAGTAATCTTCTTGTAGCATTTGAACAGGTAGGCATGCTTTGGAGTTTCACTGTCAGAATTCTATCTCCTGTGGTTTGGGGAATATTTTATTCAGCAAATCTGCAGTGCATATTTTGAGGACTCTATGTCAACACTGTCTCAATTTTATCCACAATCTCTGGATTGCCGGCATCTCCCAGATCTGGGCTTGTTGTAAACTAAGCCCAGTGTCCCTAACTTTTTCACCCAGTTGTAAATCAATGTCTGTGGGAAGCCTCCTTCTTATAATAGGAAGTGATTTTTTTTACTGTCATCATGAACTTGATCTCATCTAACAAAAAACACAGTTAACTTTTTCTTCAGTGCTTGCCATCTTCAATCAAAAGGACTAAAAAAAAAATTATTCAAAATTCACAAAGATATGCAATTATAAAATAAATTTGAATAATTAAATTTTCAAAATGATTTATTCCAAAGTCTATACATTTATACTTTTGAAGTCATTAAAGCTTAAAACTGCACTTTTAAGACTTTGCTGCTGCTGCTAAGTCGCTTCAGTCGTGTCCGACTCTGTGAGACCCCATAGACGGCAGCCCACCAGGCTCCCCCGTCCCTGGGATTCTCCAGGCAAGAACACTGGAGTGGGTTGCCATTTCCTTCTCCAATGCATGAAAGTGAAAAGTGAAAGTGAAGTCGCTCAGTTGTGTCTGACTCCTAGCGACCCCATGGATTGCAGCCCATCAGGCCCCTCTGTCCATGGGATTTTCCAGGCAAGAGTACTGGAGTGGGGTGCCATCGCCTTCTCCGACTTTAGGTATACTCTTTTCTTACATAAAATACCAAATTTATTCACAGTCATATAGAAACATTTAGTGATTTAGAATATTCAGAAGACCATAACCAACAAAATAACTTGCACCCCCTAAAGACAGAGATGATTTTCTTCCTCCCTGCCAAAAAAACAGTTGTTTGGGAGAATATCAAGCACAAACAAGAAAGGACCAAATTAAGGATGACCTAACTGATCAATATTCCAATCCCAAAGAAAGGCAATGCCAAAGAATGCTCAAAATACCGCCCAATTGCACTCATCTCACACACTAGTAAAGTAGTGCTCAAAATTCTCAAAGCCAGCCTTCAGCAATACGTGAACCGTGAACTTCCTGATGTTCAAGCTGGTTTTAGAAAAGGCAGAGGAACCAGAGATCAAATTGCCAACATCCGCTGGATCATGGAAAAAGCAAGAGAGTTCCAGAAAAACATCTATTTCTGCTTTGTTGACTATACCAAAGCCTCTGACTGTGTGGATCACAATAAACTGTGGAAAATTCTGAAAGAGATGAGAATACCAGACCACCTGACCTGCCTCTTGAGAAATCTGTATGCAGGTCAGGAAGCAACAGTTAGAACTGGACATGGAACAATAGACTGGTTCCAAATAGGAAAAGGAGGACGTCAAGGCTGTGTATTGTCACCCTGCTTATTTAACTTATATGCAGAGTACATCATGAGAAACACTGGGCTGGAGGAAGCACAAGCTGGAATCAAGATTGCCAGGAAAAATATCAATAACCTCAGATATGCAGAAGACACCACCCTTATGGCAGAAAGTGAAGAGGAACTAAAGAGCCTCTTGATGAGAGTGAAAGAGGAGAGTGAAAAAGTTGGCTTAAAGCTCAACATTCAGAAAACGAAGATCATGGCATCCGGTCCCACCACTTCATGGCAAACTGATGGGGAAACAGGGGAAACAGTGGAAACAGTGGCTGACTATTTTTTGGTGCTCCAAAATCACTACAGATGATGACTGCAGCCATGAAATTAAAAGACGTTTACTCCTTGGAAGGAAAGTTATGACCAACCTAGACAGCACATTAAAAAGCAGAGACATTACTTTGCCAATAAAGGTCTGCCTAGTCAAGGCTATGGTTTTTCCAGTAGTCATGTATGGACGTGAGAGTTGGGCTATAAAGAAAGCTGAGTGCTGAAGAATTGATGCTTTTGAACTGTGGTGTTGGAGAAGACTCTTGAGAGTCCCTTGGACTGCAAAGAGATCCAATCAGTCCATCCTAAAGGAAATCAGTCCTGGGTGTTCATTGGAAGGAATGATGTTGAAGATGAAACTCCAATATTTTGGCCACCTGATGCAAAGAGCTGACACATTTGAAAAGACCCTGATATTGGGAAAGATTGAAGGTAGGAGCAGAAGGGGACAACAGAGGATGAGATGGTTGGATGGCATCACCGACTCAAAGGACATGAGTTTGGGTGGACTCCAGGAGTTGGTGATGGACAGGGAGGCCTGGCGTGCTGCGTTTCATGGGGTAGCAAAGAGTAGGACACAACTGAGCGACTGAACTGAACTGAACTAACGGATCAATGAAAGGCATACTGTGATGCTAAAAACTGAGTGAATAATTAAATAACTAAAAAAAAAGAAAAAATTTGGACAAATGCCTAAAGATCAGAAAATTTCCATTGAGACACAGAATACTGAAGTGGCAGGACATTAATTAGGCTTAATTAAGGTTTCATTTTCTGAGGAAGTATAATACAAAAGTAAGGAGCACAAGCCCTAAAGTCAGGCATCCTGGGTTCAAATCTTGGTTCTGCTGCTTACTAGCTATGAAACCTTAGATAAATTATTTAACATCACCATGCCTTGGTTTCCTCATGATAAAAAAGAACAATAGTAACTACCCAATTAAGTTGCTGCAATGAACAAATGAATGTAACACAATGTTTGACCCATAGCACTCACTATTATTTATGAGAATCCTGCATTATTTCAGTACCTTTTACAGGCTACTGGTATTTTCAACTCTACCATTTAAAAATGATCTGCTGTCTGAATATCTCATCAGTTACATACATTTGTAACTCTTTGAAATTTACATTTGGCTATATGGCAGGATACTGAAAACTGCTGACCTCATTCATATTTTAGCAGTACCTCAGCGGTTGTTCTGAGGATAAATATATACATTGTTACTTTCAGTCTACTGAGAGTTAATATTGTACCACTTCATATTAAACGCAAGAATCTTGCAATTGCCTTCTTTCAACATTATGCTTCAATCATTGTATGTATTACATTTACACATGATATAAATATCACAATGGAATGTTCTAATTTTCACCTACACAGTCTTATGTATTTTAAAGAAATTGGGGAAAATAAATATACTTATCATCATTTTCCATTTCTGGTCCTCTTCATTCCTCCAAAGATCCAAGTTTCCATTTGGCATCATTTCCCTTCAGCCTATGGAACTCTCCTAGAGTTTCTTGTAGTTCAAGTCTGCTGGCAATAAAATCTCATTTTCATTTATTTCATGTTATTCTCTCTTTCCAAGTGTTGACTCCTCAATTTCTTCCCGCTATGGTCATTCTCCAGTGCCTTCAGAGAGCCACAGCGGTTTTGTATTTTGTCCAGAATTTATCATTTTTTTCTGCAGGAAGATTATGAGCTACTTCACTATTACCAGAAGCAGCTCATGTTTTAAGATGCCAGAAAAGTTTTAAACATTGAAAGGATATTCTTGGACATGTGACCATAGGTAAAAGATGGATTACACAACTTCAAAATGATAATATTCATGGCTATCACTATTATTCCATAAACTGATTCATATGGTCTATTAGGTTATAATTCAGCAACCTAAATTATTTCAGCACTGTTATTTTTCCCACATAAAATATGTACACTTCACTTTGATCTTTGTACACTTGATAATGATCGTATACCTAGAGACATAACCCTGTATTTGGTTGTTTCTTTTACTAGTTAGATTTTTGTTTTGGTTCTTATTTGTTTGCTTTATAAACAACAGAAAACAACTCCAGTTAATTTCAGCAGAAAAGAAAATCAGCAGTGCAAGAAAATCAGGTGGTTCACAGAGTCAATGGAAGCCTAGAAAATCAGACTCCAGAGAAACCAAAGAAGACAAGGTATGAAAATGCTATAGAACTCAGGTCCCATAACCCTTCCCCACTCTCCACCCCATACTGCCAAACTCTCAATTATTCCCAAGTCATCTAATCTAATTTAACATCTTGTTTGTGTTGTTTTTAGTCGCTAAGTCATGTCTGATTCTTTGCAACCCTATGAACTGTGGCCCGCCAGTAGGCTCCTTTGTCCATGTACCAGGCAAGAATGCTGGCATGGGTTGCCATTCCCTTGTTCAGGGGATCTTCCCAACCTAGGGATCAAACCTTTGTTCCTGCATTGCAGGAGGATTCTTTAATGCTGAGCCATCAGGAAAGCCCTAATTTAACATCTCCCACTCCCTTAGAAGTTGGTGTCTGGTTCACAGTCTAACTGCCAGGGGTGGAAAGGTAGAGCCTACTTCACCACACACTTGGTATTCCCCCAGAATGAGAAAGGATATGCAACTGCAAGTAAGTTCTGATATATTATTATTAATTATAAAATAGAAAGTATAAATGATTGGTAAGGGGTAAAACATCAGAGCAAAATCATACACTATGAGGATTTTGTAAAAGTAATATGCCGTGCTTGGTTCTTTCATGGTTCAGTACCTCTAATTATTTTGGAGTTAAAGTTATACCCAAGTTAAAATCAAAAACACAAAGCTCTCATTTATAAAACAAATAAGGCAAGGAGGAATTAATTTCATTAGAAGAGGATTCTTGATTTTTCAAAAGTATTCACTGCTGGCTTCCTTCAAATAACTGGTTCCTCCAATACAATTAAAATAAGATTAGATTTATAAAACCCTCTTTTCTTCTACTATCTGAACCAGGACACAGGTTTTCACCATTCAGCTTTTGTATTTACACCCAGATCATCATTTTATTGCTTTATAGATTAATGCATTTTGGGGTGCCTGCCGTCACAGAATTTACATAACTAAAATAAGTGGACGGAAAGGAAACAATTGCTCTCTTGTGACTACTAAAATCAATATGAACAGTAGAGTAAAGCTGTGAAAGACTGAAACTTAATCGGTGCCTTAACTGGGGAGGCCATTTCCCCTGTATTTCACAGACTAGGCTTTTTGCGGGAGGCCTGCCCTGCACAGCTTGCAGGATTGTAGTTCCCTAATCAGGAACAGAACCTGGGGTCACTGCAGTGAAAGCTCTGGGTCCTAACCACTGGACCACCAGGGAATTCCCCTTGGATAGGCCTTTTTTATAACTCTGTAGAGAGAGAAAGTTAACTTGTAGAAAACTGATATATATAATAAAAGAAATTATTTCTTGCCACAGAAATGCAAACTGGCCGTGATCATTACCTATTGGACACTAATCAGCTTTGCCTATTCCGCATGTACTTGTAAATTCATTTCAGCATTACTCATTTGACTATAAATATGTCTACTCTGAACTGGCAACAATATTATAACTAATGAGTTAAATAAGGGCTCCCCGGGTGGCTCAGTCGGGAAGATCCCCTGGAGAAGGAAATGGCAATCCACTCCAGTACTCTTGCCTGGTAAACCCCATGGACAGAGGAGCCTGGCGGGCCACAGTTCATGGGGTTTCATAAGAGTCAGACACGACTTAGCAACTAAACAGCAACAAGAGTTAAAAAAAAATCTTGTGTGACACAAGTTCATTTATATGTGTATAAAAGTCATGATCATACACTCCCATATTTTAACTCTTTACCTAGTTGTTTATTACAATGAAGAGCACAATTCATAGTCTGGCAACAAGAGTTTATTTTTTAACATGCATATGATTAGGTAATTCTATTTTTGCAACTAAACATAGCTTAAATATCCACTAGTTAATAGCTTTCTCATAATAAACTTACAATAATAAAATCAATGTTTCACCAGAAAAGGCCATGTTCTTTTAAAGCCTTCACTGTAAGGTAGCCCTACAACTCAGTTTCAAACATTCTTAATTTGAAATAATGATAATTAAAATGCTTTTTAAAAATTCCCCTGGCAATGAGTTCTATTTAGTATGAAACTTAATTCATAGATGCATGTTTCACTTTTACATTTAATCCTACCTAGAGAGTAATTTCCAAAGTGATATTTCCTGAAGCCAAAACCCAGACTTCATGTCTCTAGAATAATCTTGCCTTGTAGTAGTTTCAAATCAGTAAGTCTATATGCCCTTCCCAAAGTAGTTCTGACTGGCCTGGGCTTGTTGTAAATAGTTGGTTCAGTTAGACAGCTTTTTAAATGTCAACGCACTTAATTCACATAATGTACAAGGAAAGTATTGTATTTTAAAATAAAGATGCATTTCCTCTTGTGAAATAAAGCTAATCATTTGAGGAGAGTCTACTTAAGGGAGGTGGGATAGTTTTACATTCTCTAGAAAAGAACTGAGAGGCTATCTCATCTCACCATTCCCTCCCTTTATTCCATTTTCAAGCATGACCAAGAGATCAAATGTTTTATGTATGACAGAAAAAGAAACATATCATTAAAGGATGCAAACCTGCTAAATCTAATAGTCATATAAGCCTGTGAGATTCCCCAAAACTGTTCTTTTTAAAATCTCTGAAGAATCAAATAATTTTATGTTAAATACAAATTTGTCAAGCTCCCTAGCATATTCCCTCTACAATTTTAAATAAATATACTTGATATGAAAAATAGCATTTTATCCAAATATCAAATATTATACTGAGTATTTGAACAGCAAACACAAACAGTCCTAATCCCAGTCACAGACTATGTTGTGAAATGTTAATGTATTTAAATTTTTTAATTATACATGGAATTAACTGAAATACTGCACTTTAAACAATTAGTTATTAATATTTCAGTCACATTAAATAACAAGTACACAGGAACAAGTGATACTCAATGTAGAAAATTTTCAAAAGCAAATTGTACATTGTGGGCAGTCTGGTTTTAGCTTCTGAAAAATGCTAACTGCAAACAATCCAGTCTACACAGATATTCACAGAAGTGCTAAATAACTCTTTTTAAGGAACACACTAAATGATGATGCCATAAGAACTGAAAAATATAAGGAAATACACTGGTAATTTATACCTCTTAATCAGGCCAAATTAGTAAGGCAGACTTAACTAACAGTCAAGGTTTCACAATATTTTTCAAGAATAATACAAGGTATTAAATTACTGAATATCTTTGTCCCAGTTTTATATTAATTTTTAGCATGACCACGATTTAAAATAAAACAAATATCAAAATATTAATATTCTAAAAAGAGCTCAGAAAATGAATTACTTAGCTTACACTGCCTACAGACAGACCAGAGCTCTAATCTAGCAGGATGACAAAATCAGGATGCAGATACATACTGCCAATGATGTCCACAGCAGCCACTTAGGGAAACTGCCTGCTCTACCAAACCTAGTCCAAGAAGAGCTAGTCACAGGATATGCCATGAAAAGAATAACATGTGTTTTGAATAATTCCTCTTCAACTGCCTCCCCCACCCCCCGCCCCCACCACCACATATTGGACTGGGAATGGGCACTGACAGAGACTGGAGACTGCTAAGCATACTGTCTACACCGGGCAAGGGGAGGCAGAGGGACAGGTTTGGTAGAGGAAACACTGCTCAAACAAAATAGTTAAAATCTCCAAGGCCAATCTAATCCTCTGAGTCTCTATGTCTCTCTCTGAGGAACTATGGATACATCAGACAGTTTAGAGCAGGAAGAAAAGCTGAAAGATTTAAAAAGAAGTCAGCTTATTTTGTCTCTGCCCGAAATTCTGACACACAGCTCCTAAAAGCCGTATAAACAGGGGTGCTAGGAGAATCTTTTTGTTCTCAAAGCTAGTCTTTGACCCCAGTTTCCAGCACAAAGCTCCTAAAACTCTTAAATTTCCTAAGTGATAAGAGCACCTTTTATTTGCATATTTGATCTCTGACCCCAGTTCCTGAAAGAGGACTCTGAAATCCCTTGGAATTTCCTGGACGACAGAAGTGTCTTTTGCTCTGATGAGGCAACCCTGAGTAGGCTTCTGGATGGCTTTTGGATTGGGCTGGTCACCACAGAGACCAAACTATGATTAGAAGTTTGGAATTTCCGTTCCCACCCCCTACTCAATAAACAGAGGAAAGGAGCTGGAAATTAAGTTAACAACTGATCACACCTCCATAAAAAAAAAAAAGACAAAGTCTCCATAAAAATCCAAGTATTATGGGATTTGGAGAGCTTCCAGACTGTGCTAGTGAACATATCTAGGTACTAGAAGGATCATGCTCCCCAACTCCACAGAGACAAGTTCCTATACTCAGGACCCTCTCAGACCTCGCCCTATGTATCTCTTCATCTGGCTATCTGTGTCCTTTATTGCATCCTTTATTATATAATAAAACTGGTACACATAAGTAGCTGTTTCCCTGAGTTCCATGAGCTGTTCTAAAAAAAAAACAATTAATCCAAGGGAGAGGAGGTCCAGGAATATACAATTTGTAGTCAAGATGGACAGAAGTTACAGATAATCAGGGGACCAAGCACTTGCAATTCCTTTGCTAAAAAGAAAAAAAAAAAAAAAGGAGCTGGGATTTCCCTGGCACTCCAGTAGTTAATACTCTGTGCTTCCACTGCAGCGGACATGGTTTGCTCCCTGGTCAGGAAACTAAGATCCTGCATGATGCAGCCAATAAATACATAAATAGTAGAAACAAAAAACTAGACTGGCAGGCAATAAATAAATGAATAAATAAAAAGTACAAAGTAAAAACCGGATTGGTAGGCATATGAAGCGGTGTTAGGAGAGAGAAGGTATGGTACAGGATGAGGGGAAATGTATCAGTTCAGTTCAGTCGTTCAGTGCTGTCTGACGCTTTGCGACCCAATGGAATGCATCACACCAGGCCTCCCTGTCCATCAGTTGGTAATGCCATCCAACCATCTGGATCCTCTGATGTCCCCTTCTCCTCCTGCCTTCAATCTTTTCCAGCATCAGGGTCTTCTCAAATGAGTCAGTTCTTCGCATCAGGTGGCCAAAGTATTGGAGTATCAGCTTCAGCATCAGTCCCTCCAATGAATGCCCAGGACTGATTCCCTTTAGGATGGACTGGTTGGATCTCTTTGCAGTCCAAGGGACTCTCAAGACTCTTCTCCAACACCACAGTTCAAAAGCATCAATTCTTTGGTGCTC
>NW_011495048.1:9328918-9337248 GCF_000754665.1 Bison bison bison
TTGACGTCCTCCTTTTCCTATTTGGAACCAGTCTATTGTTCCATGTCCAGTTCTAACTGTTGTTTCCTGACCTGCATACAGGTTTCTCAAGAGGCAGGTCAGGTGGTCTGGTATTCCCATCTCTTTCAGAATTTTCCAGTTTATTATGAAACTCTAAATAATAGGATCTTTAAATATTTAAATTTTGAAATTAGGATCATATTTTATGTGTTATGATTTACTTTTTTTCACTCAACATTATATTTTTATATCCAGTTATGTTTACATGTGTTGTTATGGCCCATTCATTTTCAATATTCATTTTCAACATTTTCTTATTGACAGACAAATGGATGCTTAGGATTAGAAGCAGTACTTATGAACATTCTTATACACCTCCTGATTTAATTGGATTTCTATAAGGGGGTAATTGTTGCACTATGTTTCTAGACTTTATGGTCATGCTGTGTTACTACCCCATTGTATCAATTAAAAGAAACCAAGACACTTATGTAGGGTCATAGAGCTAGGCAGTAGAGTTAAAACCAATAAACTTTACTCCTCTTACTTAAAGGAAAAAAACTCCAGGTTACGTAACTCATACTCCTGGGAACAATTATCAAAGGGAATCCTGAGAGTAAATGGAACAAAATAGGGAGCCCAGAGATAAACCCACACACCTACAGTCAATTAATTTTTGACAAAAGAGGCAAGAATATACAATGAAGGAAAAAAGTCTGTTCAACAAGCATTGCTGGGAAAGCTGATCAACTGCATGTAAATCTATGAATTTAGAACACTCTCACATCATACACAGAAATGAACTCAAAATGGCTTCAAAACTTAAATATAAGACTCTACACCACAAAACTTCTAGAAGAGAAGAGAGGCAAAACATTCTCTGACATACAATGTAGCAATCATTTCTTAGGTCATTCTCCCAAGGTAACAGGAAAAAAAAGCAAAATAAACAAGTGGGATATAATCAAAAGTCTTAGAAGAAAAGAAAACCATAAACAAAATAAAAAGACAATCTACAGAATGGGAAGAATACTTGCAAATTATACAACCAACAAGGGCTTAATTTCCAAAATATTCAAATAGCTCAAACAGCTCAATAACAACAACAATCAAAAACTAGGCAGAGCATATAAACAGACATTTCTCCAAAGAAGACCTACAGATGGCCAAAAAGCATATGAAAAGATGTTCACCATGGCTAACTAATAGAGAAATCCAAAATCAAAACTATAATGAGGTATCACTTCATACCAGTCAAAACAGCTATCATCAAAAAGTCTACAAATGATAAATGCTGGAGAGGGTATGGGAGAAGAGGAACCATCCTACACTGTTGGCAGGAATGTAAACTGGTGCAGCCACTATGGAGAACAATATGGAGATTCCTTAAAAAACTAGAGTTACCATATGATCCTGCAATCCCACTCCTGGTCATATATCCAGAGAAAATTCTAATTCAAAAAGATACATTCACCCCAATGTTCACAGAACAACTATTTACAATAGGCAAGACATGAAATCAACTTAAACGTCAATCATCAGATGAATGAATAAAGAAGATGTGATATATATATACATACAATGGAATATTAGCCATAAAAGATAGAGAAACAATGTCACTGGCAGCAATATGACTGGACCTAGAGATGATCATATGCAGTGAAACAAGTCACAGAAAGAAAAAATACGATATCATTTAAAAGTGGAATCTAAAAATTATATAAATGAACTTATTTACAAAACAGAATCACAGATGTAGAAAACAAACTTATGGTTACCAAAAGGGAAGGGAGGGAAGAAGAGATAAATTAGGAGTTTGGGATTAGCAGATGCAAACCACTATATATAAAATAGATAAACGACAAGGTCCTAATGTATAGAGCAAGGAACTATATTCAATATCTTATAGTAACTATAGTGGAAAAGAATCTGAAAAAGAATCATTTTGCTGTATACCAGAAGCTAAAAACATTGTAAACTGTCTATACTTCAATAAAAAATAGATAGAATTCTGATAGCTAATATTGTACCTTGTTTTACATGAAATTGAAAGAGGAGGTGCCAGTAGCTGACTCCAGTCCATTCTACTTCTTGACTACTCTTGGCAACTTGATTACATGACATTCACATGACCACAACTTTCATCTTGTTAAAATATTCTGTGCTTCATAATTCCTGAAAATTCCAACCAAATACTTTATAGTTAAATATGTTTGGATGTATGTAAATTATGTATGTATAAAATAATAAAATAGTGGGACTTCCCTGGCAGTCCAGTGGCTAAGTCTCCATGCTCCCAATGCAGACAAGAAGGGTTCAATCCCTGCTCAGGAAACTAAGATACTGCATGCCATGCAGCATGGCCAAATAAAATAAATTAATAATAATAGTAATAAATAATAGTAAAAGCACTATCATTGTGATCACATTTTTAAGTAAAATTACAAGTACCTTAATTTCTTTCATGACTAAATTTGACTTTGGAAATTCTATGTTTAAGACTCACTGAAGTGAATGTAATAATCATCTTCAAATTACTCTGTATTCATTTTAGAAGTTATTTGAGAATAGTTTCAAAAACTTGTTTTGCATGTCATTCAAACCAACTAAACATAACATTATTACTGCATTTAAAAAAGAGTACAAACCCAAACTTTTCTTTTTATTAGCTAAGGTCAACTGATCACTCCTTAGCCCTGGACAATCCTCCAATTTAAATATATTTATGTGAAGAGGACTCTGGGAAAATGGCAGAGTAGAAGACACCAGAAATCTATCTCCCTACATGGATAACAATTACATTAGCAAAATCTGTCTAATACAATGAACTCTGGAGTCAGCTAAAGGCTTCCAACTTCCAGGGAAAACTTTAAATATACAATATCAGTTAATTTTAGTCACTAGCAGCTACCCATCCCCTAGCCACATAACAGGCAACTGTGTACATGTTCATGGAGCCACTTACACACGGCTTATGGAGTCTAGGTGGAGTAAAAGAACTCGTCCTCCAAATATCGGGCATCTGTGATCTGATCACTGATTACTCCTTCTGATCAGAGCTGCAGACAAAGAGGTGGGCAGCCATTGTTGCTGCACCTTCTCTCACTGATGCAAGCCCCTCCCCCTCTGGCTAAAGTGACTTCCCAAAGATATAAAGAGGTAGGTCCCCAGGCTTCCCAGGTGGCACTAGTGGTAAGGAATCCACCTGCCAATGTAGGCGACATAAGAAACGTGGGTTCGATCACTGGGTTGGGAAGATCCCCTAAAGGAGAGTGTGGCAACCCACTCCAGCATTCTTGCCTGGGAAATCCCATGGACAGAGGAGCCTGGTGGGCTATAGTCCATGCAGTCACACAAAGTCAGACACAAATGAAGCAACTTAGTATACACACACACACCCCAGACATCCCTGGTGGTACAGTGGATGAGAGTCCGCCTGCCAGTGCAGGGGACATGGGTTCAGTCCCTGCTCCAGGAAGATTCCACATGCCACAGAGCAACTAAGCCCATGTACCACAACCACCAAAGCCCATGCACCTAGAGCCTGTGGTCCACAGCAAGAGAAACCACCACCATGAGAAGTCCTGGCACCTCAAGAAAAAGTAGCCCCTGCTCATGCAATGAAAGTCCACAAGCAGCAACAAAGACCCAGGCAACCATAAAGAAGTAAATACATTTCAAAAAATAAAGAGGCAGTGCCCTTTTTCACCCCTCTTACATTTTTTTTTCCTGTTTCCTCTTTTAGGAACCAGATATTAAAGACTAGGATATTCACAAACCACTGATATACAAGAAAAGTTAGAAAGTGACCACACATGTCAAGAGAAAGGCGTAAAAAAAAATCTGAACAGACATTAAGTTTACACCTCAATCTGATTTTCAACATAGACAGCTCACAACAGTCAAATACAAAACAGCAAGTCCTGGGAAAGGCAGACAATCTCATTTCCAGAGTTACACTGTTAGAGTCAAATGCCCAGTGCTCAAGGAAAAACCACAAGGCACACAAAGAAAGTGGGAAAGTTTGGCCCATTTAAAGCAAGAAAAAGATAAATCAAGAGAAACCACCCCTGAAAGATGTAATGGTAGATATATTAGATGACTTTAAAACAAGTCTTAAATATGCTCAAAGAATCAAAGAAAAATGTAGACAAAGTCAAGAAGACAATGTGTGAACAAAATGAAAGTATCAATAAATAAACAATCGAAAATAATGATGCTGAAAAGTATAGTTACTACAAGGAGAATTCAGCAGGTGGAGTCAAAGGCAGACTTTAGCAAGAAGGCAGAAGAAAGAATCACTGAACTTGAAAATCAGACCATGGAAATTATTAAAGCTCACAAAAAGAAAGAAAAAAGATTAAAAAAAGTAAACACAGTCTAAGGGATCTATGGAACACCATCAAGTAGACTAATAAATGCATCATGGAAGGCCTAGAGGAGAAGACAGGGAGAAAAAGGCAGAGAATATTTGAAGAAATAATGACTGAAAACTTTCCAAATTTAAAGAAAAACATGAAATTAACATCCATGAAATTCAACGAATGCCAACTGAGATCTATTCATAAGACCCAGACTGAGACATATTATAATGAAACTTTAAAAAAGAGAGACTCTTAAAAGGAGCAAGTGAGTCATCATATTAAAGGGATCCTCAGTAAGATTATATGCAGACTTCTCAGAAATTTTGGAGGCCAGAAGACAGTGAGCAGTTACATTCAACATGATAAAGAAAAAACTGTCATCCAAGAATCCTATTTCTAACCAAATGGTCCTTCAAAAGTGAAAGGGAAATTCAGACATTTCCAGATAAACAAAAGTAGAAGGTATTCATGACCATTAGACCTGTCCTACAAGAAATGTTCAAGGGAGTCCTGCTAGGTGAAATGAAAAGACATTAGACAGCAACTTAAAGCCATATGGAGAAACAAAGATGTTAACACAGGTAAACACATGAGTAATTATAAAAACTACTATTAATGTAAAAATGGCCTGTAACTGTACTTTGTTTTCTACATGACTTAAAACACTAATATATTGAAAGAAAAAGCAAAAACATTTATTAGTGTAAAAGCTAGTTTTACCATAACTTGTAATTCCAAATCTTGTTTTCTACATAATTTAGGACACTAATGCATCTAAAAGAATTGTAAGTTTATGTTTTGGGGCACACAATATATGTAGTTCTGTGCCATCAACAACAAAAAGCTGTAAAGGAGCAGAATTTCTGTATGTTATTGAAGTTGAAAGTGAAAGTGAAGTCCCACTCTTTTGCGACCCCGTGGACCGTAGCCCACCAGGCTCCTCCATCCATGGGATTCTCCAGGCAAGAATACTGGAGTGGGTTACCATTTCCTTCTCCAGGGTATCTTCCCGACCCAGGGATCAAACCCAGCTCTCCTGCATTGCAGGCAGACATTTTAACCTCTGAGCCACCAGGGAAGCCACCCTGCTGGTATAAATTCAAACTAGTGTTATAACTTTAAGATGTTAAATATAATCCTCATGATAATCACAAAGAAATTAACAATAAAATGTACACAAAAAGAAATGAAAAAGGAATAAACTTTTTTATAAAAACCTGATTAAACACAAAAGACTAATGTAAGAAGCAGAGATAAAAAAAAAGAGCTATAGAACGCACAGAAAACATAGTTCAATGACAAAAGCTTCTCCTTATCAGTAATTATTTTCAATGTAAATTTAAGAAAGCAGTGGCAGTTATACTAATGTCAGACAAAACATCCTTTAAAACAAAAAAGGTTACGAGAGTCAAAGATAATATATGTTAATAAAAGCTTCAATACAAGAAGATACAATTATTAACATTTATACACTTTATGACAGACCATTAAAATATATGAAGCAAGAATTGACAGAACTAAGAGAGAAACAGACACTTCTAAAATAGGGTTGAAGACTTCAATATCCCACTCACAATAATGGATAGAACAACGAGAAAGAACATAACTAAGAAATTGAAAACTAAATGCAACAAACCATCCAGATCTAAAGGACATATACAAAACACTCAACCCAACAACAATGGCATATACATTCTTCAAGTATACACCGAACATTTTCTAAGACCCACTATATATTGTGCTACAAATTACATCTCAAAAGGCTTTAAAAGATGTAGATCATACAAAGTACATTTTCTGGCCACAACAAAATAAAGTTAGAAATCAGTTAACAAGAGTCAAACTGGAAAATTCAAAAAATTGTAGAAATAATACACTTCAAACAAACAATATTTCAGAGGAAAAAATCACAACCAAAGTTAGAAAATACTTAAAGGCAAATGAAAATGAAGATACAACACACCAAAACATATGGGTTGCAGCAAAAGCAGTGCTGGGGGGAATTTATAGCTATAAATGTTTACATTAAAACACAAGATACATTTCAAATCAACAATTTAATTTTACAACTGAAGGAACCAGAAAAAGAACAAAACCCCTCTAAACCCAAAGCTAGCAAAGGGAAGAAATAATAAAGATTAGAACAGAGGTAAATGAATAAAGAATAGGAAAATAATTAGAAAAAGTCAATAAAAACCAAAGTCGGGTTTTTTTTAAAGTCAACAAAATCGACAAAAAAGAGGAAAGACCAAATTACTAAAATCAGAAATGAAGCTGAGGACATAACTACCAATTCTTCAGAAATAAAACATACTATAAGAAACTACTGGGAATAATTGCACACCAAAAAATTGGTCGCTTAAATGAAACAAATGCCTAGAAACATACAAACCTACCAAGACTCACTCATGAAGAAACAGAAAATCTGAACAGACCTATAACTAGTAAGTAGTTATCAATAATAAAATCTCCCAACAAAGAAAAGTCCTGGACCTGACAGATTCAAAGGTTAATTCACCAAACATTTGAAAAACTAATACTAATCCTTCTCAAAATTGAAGAAAATACTAATCCTTCCCCAAAATTGAAGAAAAGGAAACACTTAACAAATTCAATGAGGCTAGCATAACCCTGATAATAAAGCCATGCAGAGATACTACAAGAAAACTACAGACCAGTATCTGTCATGAATATTGATGCGAAAACCCTTACGAAACACTAGCAAACAGAATTCAACAGAATATTAAAAGGTTAACACCAGGACAAAGTAGGATTTATTACTGGAATGCAAGGATTGTTTGACTGATGTAATGCACATTTACGTAATATAGAAAAAAGTACATAATTGTCTCAATTGATGCAGAAAAAGCATTTGACAAATTTTAAAACCCTTGAATTATAAAAACACTCAACAAAGTAGAAATAGAAGGAAACTACTTCAAATAAAAAAGTCGTATATGGAAAACCCACAGCAAATATACACAATAGTGCAAGACTAAAAGCTTTCCCTCTAAAATCAGAAACAAGGTAAGCATGCCCACTTTTACCATTTCTATTCAACATAGTACTGGAAGTTCTAGCCAGAACAATTAGGTATGAAAATGAAATAAAAAGCATCCAAATTGGAAAGGAAGAAATAAAGTAATCTGTTTGCAAATATGATCTCATACGGAGAAAACTCTAAATACTCCAGAATAGAAAACTGTCTGAATAAATGAATTCAGCAAAGTAACAGGATACAAAGTCAACAGGCAAAAATTAGTTGTGTTTCAACACATCAACAATGAAGAATCTGAAAAGGAAATTACAAAATCAATGCCATTTACAATGGCATCAAAAAGAATACTTAGGAATTAAGAAAGCAAAAGACATGTTCAATGAAACAACAATGCTGAAAGAAATGAAAAGAAGACAAATAAATGGAAACACATCTCACAGTCATGGATTGGAAGATTTAATATAGGCAATGTCAATACTACCCAAAACAACCTCTAGGTACTACAGATTCAACACAACCCCTATTAAGGTAGGAGGTACATGGACTCCCCTCCCCTGAGGGTAAAGCAACTGGAGATTCATTCTCTATTGACTGAAACTCCAAGACAAGAAAAGTAGGGCAATTAAGGGAAGAGGCTAGACCCTGCACAGAACACTTATTTCTCGTTCCTGAAGTCAGGAGACCTCCTAACCACGCAAGTGCAGAAAACGTTCCTTGGAGGCCAAAGGGGAGTTATGTCAAGGGATGTTCTACTCAGATGCCTTTTCAGTAAAATCCATCTCGGCTAAGAGATGCACGTGCATACATGGGAGGATCCTGAGATATACCAAATATGGACTGTGAACCAGGTAAATCAAAATGTTTGGTCAAAGGAAGCTGGGAAGAAATACCCCAGAACAGTAATTCTAACTGCCTCGAGGGCATGACCCAGTGACTCACTCTCTCTCTCCCCCTCTCTCTCCCCCTCT
>NW_011495048.1:9337348-9348051 GCF_000754665.1 Bison bison bison
CTTTTGGGTCCACAGGCACTCATGCCTTGAGGACGTATTTTCCTTTATTTTTTAAATAAAACAGAGTTGTAACACGGAGCTGTAACACTGTCCGAGAGCTGTGATGCGCCAAGGGCTTTAACATCTGTCGCTTCAAATTTTTGCTGTGATGAGACAGAACAAATGAAATTACACACTCCCCTGACAGTTCTTAATCTCAAAACTTATTACCAAGCTAGAATAATTCAAACAGTGCAGCACTGGCATAAAAACAGCTATATAAACCAACAGAATAGAATAGAAAGCCCAGAAATAAACTGTCACATATAATGTCAAATTTTTGACAAATGTGCCAAGACCATTCAGTGGGGAAAAGGACAAGTCCTTTTAACAAATGGTTCTGGGGAAACATGGTATTTATGGGCAAAAGAATGAAGTTGGACCCTTACTTAAAACCATATATAAAAATTAACTCAGAATGGATTAAGGACTTAAACCTAAGAGACCTAAAACAATAAAAGTCTTAGAAAAAATACAGGGACAAAAGCTTCACCACATTGGACCTGGCAACAATTTCTTTGATATGATAGCAATGGCACAGAAAACAGAGAACTTGAAGTTAATGAAAAATTTTAAATTTGGGGCATCAAAGGACACTATCCTTAGTAAAATAACGCATTACTTAAAAAAATCATCCATTAATACATGATCCATTCAGTGTGCAAGACAGGCCTATGGATTTTAATGTAACAGAATAGGAAATATTCAATGATATTTTTTCCGGTTACACTTTGCAAATAATCTTTGAGAAACTACCACTTGTATAGTTTTAACTTAGTATCAAAGATGAATATTACCTGAAACAGTTATTTAAAATACTACGCCTTAAAAAAAAAAAAAAGAAAGAAAACAAGCTAACTGTCCAGAGATCTACAGAGTAAAAAGGCAACCCACACAATTAGAGAAAATATTCACAAACCATATGCCTGATAAGGTATTAAGATAGAGAATATATAGAGAAGTTCTAAAACTCAACATCAGAAAAACCAAACAATCAGATTTTTAAAAATGGGCAAAGGATTTTAGTAGACATTTCTCTAAAGAAGATATAGGAGTGGCCAATAGGCACATGAAAAGATATTCAAACCACTAATCATTAAGAAAATGCTAATCAAAACTACAAGGAGATACCACTCCATAGCTATTAGAATGGGTACTACAAAAAACAGAAGAAAAAAAAAAGTGTTGGCAAGGATACTGAAAATCAGAACCTGTGCAATGTTGATGGGAATGTAAAACGGTGCAGCTGCTAATGGAAATATGGCAGTTCCTCAAAAAATTAAAAGTAGAGTTACCATATAATCCAGGAATTCTACTACTGGATATATACCTTACAGAGCTGAAAGCAGGGTCTCTAAGAGATATTTCTACACCCATGTTTGGTGCAGGGCGGTGTGCACACACTCAATCGTGTCCAACTCTTTGCAGCCTAATGGGCTCCTCTGTCCATGGAATTTTCCAGGCAAGAATACTGGAGCAGGTTGCCATTTCCTTCTCTGGGGATTGAACCTATGTCTCCTGCATTGCAGGCTGATTCTTTACCTCTGAGTCACCACTACACCCATGCTATGTAAAACTCATATTGCTACTTGAGTAGATACCTAAGCCAACAGTCTCCAAGTATTACTTTGCTAGTTTCAATTAAAGGGAATCAGATTACAAACCTGTTACACAAAAAAGCCTTAAAGCTTAACTGTATTTCATTAAGGAAAACATTAAAATGAATTATTTTTATCTAGATGCATACAACTTTTATATACACTATAGATAAAATTAACAGGAGATTAAGTAACTTCATAGAGTAAAAGTATAAAATCTTCTAAGTTCCAAAATACCTGCAGTATAAAGAGCCAACATTCAAGTTTAGGGATCTAAAACTTAACACTCCTTTAATAGCTCTGCTGGAAGTTGTTAGAATGGTATTTCAAGTATTTTCTCTAATTTGAATTAAACATTACCTAAAAAATGCTAAGCTGGGGAAAAAAATGCTAAGAACATCTCCAAATCCAGCCTAACAGTTCAATGCTCTATTGTTTGCTGCTTCAACAAAATGAATGCTTACAACGAATTCAGAAACCACCTGGAGATGCAAACTCACAATGAAACTGCAATGGCAAATTATGCTACTTGACATTAGTTATTACTAGAGATGGCTCTCCAAGAAGGCAGAGAAGACAGACAACCTTATTATTAGTATAACTGGAAATGTGCTGATACTTCCACCTATTTCTCTCTTCCAACATATATTACCTGTGAAATGTTCATCATTGATGCATTCCTTCATCCGATTAACAATGAGAAAAGGAAAGTGAAAGTGTTACTTGCTCAGTCCTGTCCTACTCTTTGCGACCCCATGAAGTGTAGCCCTCCAGGCTCCTCTGTCCATGGCATTCTCCAGGCAAGAATAATGGAGTGGGTTGCCATTGCCTTCTCCAGAGGATCTTCTCGACCCAGGGATCAAATTCAGGTCTCCCACATTGCAGGCAGATTCTTTACCATCTGAGCCACCAGGGAAACCTGATTAACAAGGGGAACCAACTCTAAAGACAGTAAGGCCTGTGACCCACCAGACAGGGGACTACGACTGTGTATCTGGGCTGGCGGAGGGGCACACATGTTTGTAGCCTTACTGGAGTATGGAGATGTCCTATCCTGCTAAAAGACTGTGACGAGAATTCTGCTTACAAAAGTTCTTCCTTGTAAATTCACTGTAAATCAAGGACAGAAATTATGAGATTTTAAGAACAACAACAGGGGAAAATATTTTTCTCTTAGCAGCTAGTAGAAGAATTCATTTAGTGGAATTACAGAAATTTTAAATAAGGGTTCAAGGTGAAAGTTAATACTCTGAGAAATTATATTTGGGGAATAATGCATACCTACTCTATATGAGAAAAGGAGATCTCATTTGCTCCTCAGAAAGAGAGGGGGAGCCAGAGGCAGCTGCTGTATGCTGTCCCACAGGAGCCATTCAGGCACTTGTAAGCCCAACGTTTAGTAAAGAATTTAATGTAAGCCACACTCTTCCAGCAAATTACATAATGAAATATTTATTCCAATTATGGTCAAGACTGATCTCAGAAAATGTTACTTTCTACTTTCTACTGACAAATGTAAAATCATCTAACTGTCAGACCAACTCACTTGCAGCAAGTCACTTTCTTCCTTTATTAAATACATACACACAAAAGTTTGTGAAGTGTAAGAAGTTCACTGAAGGAATACCATTCCTTTTATCATACTCCTAACTTTATAAATAACATCATTTTAAGCCCACTTTGCGCCACTTTAATATAAATTAAGCAATGAGAAATAGCATTATCATGATTCATGTGATTTTAAACATTTACACTTTATTATCACTGCACCTTTCTAACCTTAACTTTTAGTAATCTCTCTTTCAAATACATTCTATATTTCTCAGTTTTTTTTTTACAATATTCCTCAAAATTTAATGTCACTGCAATAATTTAAAATGAAACCATACTTTTTCTGAAAACCAAGTCAGTCTTATTTGACTGACTGGTTTCACAATTAGACTATACAGCAGCATTTTATCCAAAACAGAAAATTCAATCAGCAAATAAGCCACCTCAAGATGGTGACAAATATATATATAAAAGAGGTGACAATATAAAACCATTTGATTTAAAATACTGTTTTGGAAAGGGGATACTGAAATAATATTGTAATTTTTCCTAACACTTGCATAGCATATTGACTTGAAGTAACCCTAAATAAAAGGCAAAAATCTTAGTAAAGCTTTGAAAGACTACTACTACTACTACTAAGTCACTTCAGTCGTGTCCGATTCTGTGCGACCCCATAGATGGCAGCCCACCAGGCTCCCCCATCCCTGGGATTCTCCAGGCAAGAACACTGGAGTGGGTTGCCATTTCCTTCTCCAATGCAGGAAAGTGAAAAGTGAAAGTGATGGGTAGTAAATTCTTTTATAAGTCAGGTGGTTTTCAATTGTTTGCTTTTAGCTGAACTGAAGAACAGCCTGAATGAGTTAACTGGTTAACAGATCACTGAAAGTAGCTTCTCATGATAAGCTACCATGTTATTTTGTGCTGCAAACGACATGGAAAAAGTCCAAAGAACCCCCATCTTCTTATTTATCTGAATATGGTTTCTAAGCACTTACATCGGTAATTCTGGAAAATACAAATAAATCTGAAACTAAATCTAGTTTCATTCTACCTAATACTCCTCCACAGGTACAAAAACTAATGACAGCAGAAAAGGTCCCATCCATTAAGAGATACATTTCCATTAAAAGTTTACTTTTAATATTTAATAATTATCTAAATTTGTAACATTTGCTTTGATAAATTGACTTACAGCCATCAGTGGCAGATTAAAAAAACTTAGTTTCAATTTACAGTCACAGTTTTGCTGAAGAAGTATGATGACAATGATCATGAATAGACATTTTAGCATTAAAATATAATAAAGTAAGATACAATTATGTCAGAAGAATGTACTGGAAGTTTGAGATTAAGGATGTATAGAAACCTCAACTTTTGACTGTCAAAGAGAGATTTACCTATTTTTTAAATGGATGATTCTAGAAGAATATTTAGATTCCACTATATACTTTTTGAAGAACAATATTAACAATTTAGTTTAAAAATCATTTATAATATATTGTAAAGGAAATTATAACCTTTACAGCTATATAAACATGGTATATTTTAGATGTTAATTTTTAAATGTGTGAGGGAATATGGAGGTGTTTTGTTTTCTGTTTTTAATATAAGATCTTAGTTTTCTTAGTTTTCTTAGCAAGAAGCCCTCGACAAGTCACAACCTCTGAACTGAGTTTCTTAACTTGTAAAATGATGATGATAATCACTCACTCTACCTTAGGGTTAAATTTTATATATGTAATAGTACATATATATATTCACTATGTGTATATGTATACACATATATATATGCTTTCTGTTAAATGCAAAACAATATGATTAAATTTATGAGGGCCTAGAAAAATAACACCCACATTAATTTTGAGTCCTTCTTATAGGAAATAGTTGAAGGAAGACATCACATGACAAATCTCAGCTGTAAGTCATGAAAACTTGATTCATTTCCAGGTTCTATATATTAAATTGAACATATAAGTAAGTAAATTCCTTATGCGTCACAATTCTTTAAACTTGGCAAAATATGGGAGAGTTATTATAAAACTAGGCTTGGGAACTAAGGCACTAAAATGTCCAGCTAAAAAGGAACAAAGGCCTTAGATGTAGAAGCAGTGTTGTAGAGAGCCATCCTTACTCAGTGAATCCCATCTTTTGGGGACAGTTTGCAACTTCCTATCTTAACAATGAGCACTTTGCAACATAAATTCTAAGGTCTGTCTTAGAAAAGTACAACCTTCCAAAAATGAACCAAGAAGAAATAGAAGGCATGAACAGACCAATCACAAGCACCGAAATTGAAACTATAATAAAAAATCTTCCAACAAACAAAAGCCCAGAGCCAGATGGCCTCACAGGCAAATTCTACCAAAAGTTTAGACAAGAGCTAACATCTATACTGCTCAAACTCTTCCAGAAAATTGCAAAGGAAAACTCCCAAACTCATTCTATGAAGCCACCATCACCCTGATACCAAAACCAGACAAAGATACCACAAAAAGAGAAAATTACAGGCCAATATCACCGATGAACACAGATGCAAAAATCTTCAACAAAATTCTAGCAAACAGAAGCCAACAGCACAATAAAAGGATCATATACCATGATCAAATGGTTTTGTCCCAGGGATGCAAAGATTCTTCAATATATGCAAATCAATGTGATACACCATATATCAACTCAAAGATTAAAAACCACATGATCATCTCAACAGATGCAGAAAAAGGTTTTGACAAAATTCAACACCCATTTATGATAAAAACTCTCTAGAAAGTAGGCATAGAAGGAACAACATATGAAAGTTCAATATAATAAAGGTCACATACAACAAACCCACAGAAACATTATTCTCAATGGTGAAAAACTGAAAGCATTTCCTCTAAGAACAGGAACAAGACAAGGGAGTTCACTCTTGCCACTGTTATTCAACATAGTTTTGGAGGTCCTAGCCACAGCAACCAGAGAAGAAAAAGAAACACAAGGAATTCAGATCAGAAAAGAAGAAGCAAAACTCTATCTGCAGATGACATGATACTATACACAGAAAACCCTAAAGATTCCACCAGAAAATTACTAGAGCTAATTTTACTACAATCAATGAATACAGTAAAGTTGCAGGATATAAAGTAACACAGGATATCCCTTGTATTCCTATATGCTAACAATGAAAAATCAGAAAGAGAAGTCAAGGAAGGAATCCCATTCACCACTGCAACAAAAATAATAAAATACCCAGGGATAAACCTACCTAAAAAGACAAAAGAGCTGATATAGAAAACTGTAAGAAACTGATGACAGAAATCAAGGATGACACAGACAGACAGAGAGACACACCATGTTCTTGGATTGGAAGAATCAATACCATAAAAATGACTATACTACCTAAAGGAACCTAGAAAGTCAATGCAATCCCTGTCAAACTACCAATGGTATTTTTTACAGAACTAGAACAAAAAATTTCACAATTTGTATGAAAACACAAAAGATTCCTGAGAAGAAATAAGCTGGAGGAGTCAACCTTCCTAACTTCAGACTATACTACAAAGCCACAGTCATTACAACTCTGTCGTATTAGAACAAAAACAGAAATACAGACCAACGGAACAAGATAGAAAACCCGGAGATAAACCCATGCATGTATGGGCACCTTCTCTTTGACAAAGGAGCCAAGGATATACAATACAGAAAAGACAGCCTCTTCATAAGTGGTACTGGGAAAACTGGACTGTTAAATGTAAAAGAATGAAACTAGAACACTTTCTAACACCATACACAAAAATAAATTCAAAATGGATTAGATTTAAGTGTAAGGCCAGAAACTACACAGGCAGTACACTCTTTGACATACATCACAGCAAGATCCTCTTTGACCCACCTCTTAGAATAAAGGAAATAAAAACAAAAGTAAACAAATGGGACTTAATTAAACTTAAAATTTAATTAAAATTAATTAAACTTTCCTTTTGCACAGCAAAGGACAGAAACAAGACTAAAGAACAACCCTCAGAATGGGAGAAAATAACTGCAAACAAAACAACTGACAAAGGATTAATTTACAAAATATACAAGCAGCTCATGCAACTCAATACCAGAAAAACAAATAACACAATAAAAAAACAGGCAGAAGACCTAAACAGACATTTCTCCAAAGAAAACATACAGATGGCCAACAAATAAAAAGATGCTCAACACTGCTCATTATCAGAGAAATGCAAATCAAAACTACAATGAAGTTATAACCAGTCAGAATTGTCATCATTAAAAAATCTACAAACAAATAAATTCTGGAGAGAATGCAGAGAAAAAGAAACCCTCTTGCACTGTTGGTGGGAATGTAAATTGATACAGCCACTATGGAGAGTAGTATGGTGATTGTTTAAAAAACTAGGAATACAACTGCCATATGACCCAACAATCCACAATGTGCCTATAGTGGTGACTAGGCACATACCCTGAGAAAACTGTTAAGAGACACATGTACCCTAATGTTTGTTGCAGCACTTTTTACAGTATCTAGAACATGGAAGCAACCTAGATGTCCATGAACAGATGAATAGATACAGAAACTGTGGTACATATATGCAATGGAATATTACTCGGGCATAAAAAAGGCACACATTCGAGTCAGTCCTAATGAGGTGAATGAACCTGGAGCCTATTATCCAAAGTGAAGTAAATCAGAAAGGGAAACACAAAACTGTGTATAACGTGTATGGAATCTAGAAAGATGGTACTGATTAACTTATCTGCAGGGCAGCAATGGAGACAGACATACAGAACAGGCTTGTGGACACAATGAGGGAAGGAGAGAATGGGACAAACAGAGAGATAGCATGGAAACACATACATTACCACATGTAAAACAAATAGCAAATGAGGATTTGCTATGTGAAACAGGGAGCTCAAACCAGTGTTCTCTGACAACCTAAAGAGGCGGACTGGGGAGGGAGAAGGGAGGGGGTTCAGGAGGGAGAGGACATATGTATACCTGTGGCTGATCTGTGTTGAGCCCAACACAATATTGCAGAGCAATTATCCTCCAATATTGTATTTTGTTCTATTCTTCTCAATATTGTACAATTATAATCTTTGATAATTTTTTTTAAAAAGGGGAAAAAGTAACTAAATGAAGCAATGTCAAATAAAACGCAAAAGAAATTATACCCAAAATATTAGAAATTATCATTTTAACTAATATATAAATATAAATATATATTTGCAAATTATGTTGTACTAGCCTGGTCACTGTTGGGAAGTAAGTCATAACAGACCTAAATATTGAGATACTTGTCAGAAAACTTGGATCAACTATTTAAGCCATACCTTTGTAGCCTATTGTATCATTTGTTATATTATCAGAAATAAACAAAAAATGGCAGCCTTAAACTGTAGGATCCAAATGAAGACCAGGTGTGATGAAGTCTGTATTATTCCTTTTACTGGGAAAAATTATGTAATTATAATGCTAGTAAATGCCCATAATTATGATTTGAGACAATGTACTGAATTATCAAAAATATTATAAAGATTAAACATTATCATTATTAAAAATTCTAAGGTCTACAGAAAGGTTATTAAACAAGTAAGCATAATATATGCCCATTCTGTGGGACTCGATTTATTTCTCATTTGTTGTATGGAGTATGGAGCCAACCATACTCTCCAAGCAAACCAAGCATGCTAGATAATAAATACATTATACTGGAACAAAAGATCATTTTAAGTATACATTTTATCATCTAAACTAGCCTTAATTCTACCTATAGCTTAAGTCTGATAATTTAGCTGAATGATTTGCTAAACAAATTAACAATAAGCTATTTATCAAAACATGATAATAAATTTTTACTAAATTATCAAAATACATCTGGGAAATTTCTGATATTCTCAGTATTTCACAACTTCTTCCAAATATTTTCCAATATTATTTGCATTTACAAAATTTCTGTTTAGCAGGAAAAGTTTGGAGGGTTTAGGTTCTTTAAGCCAAGATTAGTCTTCCAACTCCACAATGGCAATTTTAAAGGCATTTTTTTGTTCCTATTGTGAGAAAGGTATCATGTTGTGTTCCATGAGGCATTTACAGATGTATAAGACACAGTCTCTGAACTCGAGGAAATATCAGTCTAATAACCGATACAGAAAAGCTGAAAGGAAGCTACAGGGACTTCCCTGGTGGTTCAATGGTTAAGAATTCACCTCACAATGCAGGAGACACAGGTTCAATCCTTGGATGGGGACTAAGGTCTCACATTCCTCAGAGTAACTAAGCCCACAGGCTACAACTAGAGTCCATGCAACACAACAAAAGATCCCGTATGATGCAATGAGGATTCCATGTCTTGCAACTAAGACCAGATGCAGCCAAAAAAATTTTAACTAATATACAGTAAACACCACCAAAATTCTACAATTAAAATTTTACTATATGATATTTTCTCACATTACTATATTTGCTTTGAAAGTGAAAGTCGCTCAGTCATGCTGACTCTCTGCAATCCCATGGTCTATAGCCTGCCAGGCTCCTCTGTCCATAGAATTCTCCAGGCAAGAATACTGGAGTGGATAGCCATGCCCTTCTCCAGGGGATCTTCCCAACCTAGGAATCGAACCTGTGTCTCTTGAGTCTCCGGTACTGGCAAGTGGATTCTTTGCCACTATGCCACCTAGCAGCAGAGAAATACTTCCCTTCTGGATTCTGGTTCTCTATTATTATTAATTAGAGTGAAGGCCCAAAAGCACTGATGAGGAGACAGGTTCCAGCTGTGGCCTCAGGCTCTGTAGCCATGGTTCAGTTCAGTTTAGTTCAGGCGCTCAATCGTGTCCAACTCTTTGAGACCCCATGAATCGCAGCACGCCAGGTCTCCCTGTCCATCACCAACTGCCAGAGTTCAATCAAACTGACATCCATCAAGTAGGTGATGCCATCCAGCCATCTCATCCTCTGTTGTCCCCTTCTCCTCCTGCCCCCAATCCTTCCCAGCATCAGAGTCTTTTCCAATGAGTCAACTCTTCGCATGAGGTGGCCATAGTACTGGAGTTTCAGCTTTAGCTTCATTCCTTCCAAAGAAATCCCAGGGCTGATGTCCTTCAGAATGGACTGGTTGGATCTCCTTGCAGTCCAAGGGACTCTCAAGAGTCTTCTCCAACACCACAGTTCAAAAGCATCAATTCTTCGGCGCTCAGCTTTCCTCACAGTCCAACTCACACATCCATACATCACTACTGGAAAAACCATAGCCTTAATGAGACGGACCTTTGTTGGCAAAGTAATGTCTCTGCTTTTTAATATGCTATCTAGGTTGGTCATAACTTTTCTTCCAAGGAGTAAGCGTCTTTTAATTTCATGGCTGCAGTCACCATCTGCCGTGACTTTGGAGCCCAAAAAAATAAAGTCTGACACTGTTTCCACATTTCCCCATCTATTTCCCATGAAGTGGTGGGACCAGATGTCATGATCTTCGTTTTCTGAATGTTGAGCTTTAAGCCAATTTTTTCACTCTCCTCTTTCACTTTCAT
>NW_011495048.1:9348151-9382995 GCF_000754665.1 Bison bison bison
CTCTTCAGTTCTTCACTTTCTGCCATAAGGGTGGTGTCATCTGCATATCTGAGGTTATTGATATTTCTCCCGGCAGTCTTGATTCCAGCTTGTGCTTCTTCCAGCCCAGCATTTCTCATGATGTACTCTGCATATACGTTAAATAAGCAGGGTGACAATATACAGCCTTGACGTCCTCCTTTTCCTATTTGGAACTAGTCTGTTGTTCCATATCCAGTTCTAACTGTTGCTTCCTGACCTGCATATAGGTTTCCCAAGAGGCAGGTCAGGTGGTCTGGTATTCCCATCTCTCTCAGAATGTTCCACAGTTATTGTGATCCACACAGTCAAAGGCTTTGGCATAGTCAGTAAAGCCTAAATACATGTTTTTCTGGAACTCTCTTGCTTTTTCGATGATCCAGCGGATGTTGGCAACTTAATCTCTGGTTCCTCTGCCTTTTCTAAAACCATCTTAAACATCTGGAAGTCCACAGTTCATGTATTGCTGAAGCCTGGCTTGGAGAATTTTGAGCATTACTTTACTAGTGTGTGAAATGAGTGCAATTGTGCGGTAGTTTGAACATTCTTTGGCATTGCCTTTCTTTGGGATTGGAATGAAAACTGACCTTTTCCAGTCCTGTGGCCATTGCTGAGTTTTCCAAATTTGCTGGCATATTGAGTGCAGCACTTTCACAGCATCATCTTTCAGGATTTGAAATAGCTCCACTGTAATTCCATCACCTCCACTAGCTTTGTTCATAGTGATGCTTTCTAAGGTCGACTTGACTTCACATTCCAGTTGTCTGGCTCTAGGTGACTGATCACACCATCATGATTATGTTGGTCATGAAGATCTTTTTTGTATAGTTCTTCTGTGTATTCTTGCTATGGCAGGTATGCCCTTTTTGAAGAGGATTCCATCCAAGCTCTGGGAAGAAGGACTCTCTCCCAGTCTTTCTTCCTTGTCCAAGTAGTAAGAGCTGTTCTTTTGCAACTGCTACTTCTGGGACCTTTGAAGTATGAGCTCTTTTACCTCTTTTAATAGTTAACCACCTCTCCTTGTTCTGGTTAACAATTCATCATATTAAATTTTCAAATAACCAGTATAGGTCTCTCTCCTGACTGAACTCAGAATACTGTCAAGGATATTCACTGTACAGCTTTTCTGCATGTTTGAAAATGTTGGGGGAGAGAGGAAACAGGGAGACATATTTTCAAAGACGGGCAAAATGTTAATAATTATTAAAGCTGCATGATGGACTGAAAAATTACAGTCTTTTCATTTTGCTTATGTTTGCAAATTTTTGTAATAGATTTTAAGTGGTGGGGGTGGTGGGAAAGCTTCATATACACCAAAGCATTTGGAGAGAGCCTGGCAGAATGGATTTTAACAGGCAGAAATAGAGTCTGAGAGTCCAGGTGAGAAAAAGCACACTAAAGGTGGAGGCAGAATACTGTAGGACTTGTTCGTTGCTTGTTTGAGCAACAGCAAGTAAACTAAAGTAAAGGTGTATAATGCAAATGAATATCTTTGCTGAGATCTTTTTTCCTCCTCTTTAACCTTCACTTCAATGTTAGTTCTTCATATTCAATTGCTTCCCCCCACACACTTATACTTACTCTCCAAAATCTAGCTCTCACCCACTCTTCAACACCCCTTATTAATCATAAATTGATCCATTTAGAGTCTCTTCATACATCTTAATTTTTTTTTAACAATGAGCATAATTATTAAATATCTATTTTGGACATATTTATGAGAAAATGTAATTATGCTTGTGCTTATATAGCAGGATTTTTTACATGTAAAGTCATTAGCAGTGATATAAGACATGTTTTCATAATCTCTAGTTAGTAGGGGATAAGAGAAAATATTGATTTATTATTTTTATTATTATTGAATAACTTATGACTTTTATGATTGTAAAATACATCTGCACCCACAAGAGTGAGTATATGTGTGTCAACACATTATCTCCAGGAAGGAGTTGGTAATATTCTTTGTTAAGCTGAGTAGCTGACTGACTGAAGCTGAGTACTGAATTGGACAAACAGTAAAATTAATACTCCACCAATACATTTAAAGCACACTTATGCTATTCCCCAGTGACATCTCTCTCTCTCCTTCATGAGGAATGACAAAAATCACAAAATTTGACTTCAAAAAGCATTTTTGTTTAATCCAAACTGAAAATATTATAAAGTATAAAACCACCTATACATGTAAAAAGAACTCATAATAGAGATAACATAATAGAGAGCACATATACTATGTAAATAAATATCATGATTCATAAAAAGCACATATGAACATGCACCTGTTGCACACATTAAAACGTACAAACACCCCAAGTGAGTTCCTTTCTCCCTTAACCTTCATTATCGGCAGGGTGTGAACCAAGTGGCACGTGCTCTTCTATCTACTTAGAATGCGACGGGACATAGGTGTTTTGCTGTACCTCACTGTGCACACTGTTTGCTGAACCCACAGTAGGCAAGGCATGAGCTAAGAGGCTGGAAGAAGAAGCGAGGAGCTGTAGTTCTGCAGACATGCTTATTCTCTCCTGGCTGACACAGCAGTTGCAGCAGCAGTCATAACCTAAACTTTTCTCCTGGCTGACACAGAAGCAGACTTAACATAACCATAATGGAGTCCACAAGAGCTTTCCAGATGGAGCTTATGCATGCTTACAGAACAAAAGAAGCCCATGGCCAAGCGAGTACCTTGTAAGGCGCGTGCACAGTGCTCTAAGTGATCTCAGCTGTTACATAACCATTATTTACAAAATGTGGAGAGAGAGAGAGAGCCTGAATACCACCATTGGCTAATTTGCTCTTTCCCTATAATAGGTGTTCCAGAACAGTAGAGAGCAGAAGACAGATATCATCTGTGTCACTCAGGCAATGACTATGCTTTCCTATCCCCTCCTGATGATGCCACCTTGCACGTGCTAGGTTTCACTCATGACCTAGGACAATGCATTGTTTGTAAACTTTGCACACAACTGTTAATTGTGAATTTTTCCAGAAAAATCAGCAATGATTAAAACAAGAACTAGGTTTCTCTCTTGCCTCACACAGGACTCCTACTGTGTAGTCAGAATCACTGACAGTGATGTCCTCCATAGGGTATACACATGGGCAGAAGAAATGCCTCCACAAAGATACGCTACAGCTGCTCCTGCTCTAGAAGATGCCTTGCTAATCCACTAAGTTTTGGAAGCCATGCCATAGAACTTTGGGTGATAACAAAAACGTATACTATTCTGTCACCTGTGGCTACTGAGCACTTGAAATATACCTGGTGGACTGAGAAATAGTTTTTAAATTAATTTTACATTCACATATAGTTGACAAACGATATTATGTTAGTTTCAGGTGTACTACATAGTGACCTGATATTTGCATACCTTGTGGAATGATCATGATGAGCCTAGTAAACATCTGTCTCCATACAAAGGTATTACAGTATTACTGACAATATTCTTAATGTTCTGTATTACATCCCATGGTTTACCTATTATATAACTGGAGATCTGCACATTTTAATCCCCTACACCTATTTTATCCACCTGTTTATCCCCTCCCTTTTGGAAACTACCTGTTTGTTCTCTCGCTGTTTTGTTTTGCTGTTTAGATTCCATATATAAGTGACAGCATGGGGTATTTGTCCTTCTCTGACTTATGGACTGAGTATAATACTCTCTAGATCAATTCATATTGACAGAATTGTCAAGATTTATCTTTTTTATGGCTAAGTATTATTCATATATCACATTTTCTTTTCCCATTAGTCTGCACTGGATAGTTAGGTTGCTTTCATACCTTGGCTACTGTAAATTATGCTGCAATGAACATTGGAGGGCATGTGTCTTTTTGAATTGGTTTTTCTGTTTTCTTTAGGTGAACACCCAGAAGTGAAACTGCTGGATCATACGGCAGCTCTACTTTTATTTTTTAAAGAATCTCAAAGCTGTTTTCCATAGGGGCTGCATCTATTTACAATCCCACCAAGACAGCTTAGCAATATTTTTTGGTTGAGTCCCCTCATGCAAGGGAAACAAAAGAAAAATAAACAAATGAGACTACATCAACTGAAAAGCTTTTGCACAGCAAAGTAAACCATCAAAAATACAAAAAGGCAGCCTACCAAAAGTGAGAAGATATTTGCAAATATATTTCCAATAAGGAGTTAATATCCAAAATATATAAAAACTCATACAACTTAAAAAATGCAAACAACTCAATTAAAAAATGGACAGAGGACTTGAATTGAAATTTTTCCAAAGAAGATGAACAGATGGCCAAAAGACACATGAAAAGATGCTTAATTATCAAGGAAACACAAATCGAAACCACAATGGGATACAAATTCACATCTGTCCCAATGGTTATTATCAACAAAACAACAAATAACAAGTGTTGGTGAGGATACAGAGAAAAGGGAATGCTTGGGCACTAATTTTATTTAATTTTTAATTAATTTGAATGTAATAGCCAAATAACAACAAAATTCCAGGCTTAGTTTGTTAAAAATAGAGCCTTAACACACGTATGTTTCAGTCAGTTCAGTCGCTCAGTCATGTCCGACTCTTTGTGACCCCATGGACTGTAGCACGCCCAGTTTCCCTGTCCATCACCATCTCCTGGAGCTTGCTCAAATTCATGTCCATCAAGTCAGTGATGCCATCCAACCACCTCATCCTCTGTCATCCCCTTCTCCTCCTGCCTTCAATCTTGTCCAGCATCAGGGTCTTTTCCAATGGTTCAGCTCTTCGCATCAGGTGGCCAAAGTATTGGAGTTGCAGCTTCAACATCAGTCCTTCCAATGAATATTCAGGACTGATTTCCTTTAGGATTGACTGGTTGGATCTCCTTGCAATCCTAGGGACTCTCAAGAGTCTTCTCCAACACCACAGTTCAAAAGCATCAATTCTTCGGCGCTCAGCTTTCTTTATAGTCCAATTCTCACATCCATACATGACTACTGGAAAAACCATAGCTTTCACTAGACGTACCTTTGTTGGCAAAGTAATGTGTTTTTTAATATAATGTCTAGGTTGGTCATAGCTTTTCTTCAGAGGAGCAAGCATCTTTTAGTTTCATGACTGGAATCACCTTCTGCAGTGATTTTGGAGCCTCCCAAAATAAAGTCTTGCACTGTTTCCATTGTTTCCCCATCTATTTGCCATGAGTGATGGGACCAGATGCCATGTTCTTAGCTTTCTGAATGTTGAGGTTTAAGCCAACTTTTTCACTCTCCTCTTTCACTTTCATCAACAGGCTCTTTAGTTCTTCTTTGCTTTCTGCCATAAGGGTGGTGTCATCTGCATATCTGAGGTTATTGATATTTCTCCTGGCAATCTTGACTCTGGCTTGTGCTTCATCCAGCCTGGCACTTCACATGATGTAGTCTGCATATAAGTTAAATAAGCAGGGTGACAATATACAGCCTTGACGTCCTCCTTTTCCTATTTGGAACCAGTCTGTTGTTCCATGTCCAGTTCTAACTGTCGCTTCCTGACCTGCATACAGGTTTCTCAAGAGGCAGGTCAGGTATTTCCATCTCTTTCAGAATTTTCCAGTTTGTTATGATCCACACAGTCAAAGGCTTTGACATACTCAATAAAGCAGAAATTGATGTTGTTCTGGAACTTTCTTGCTTTTTCGATGATCCAACAGATTTTTGCTATTTGATCTCTGGTTCCTCTGCCCTTTCTAAATCCAGCTTGAACAACTGGAGGTTAATGGTTCAAGAACTGATGAAGCCTGGCTTGGAGAATTTTGAGCATCACTTTGCTAGCATGTGAAATGAGTGCAACTGTGCAGTAGTTTGAACATTCCTTGACATTGCCTTTCTTTGGAATTGGAATGAAGACTGACCTTTTCCAGTCCTGTGGTCACTGCTGATTTTTCCAAATGTGCTGGCATATTGAGTGCAGTACTTTCACAGCATCATCTTTTAGGATTTGAAATAGCTCAAATGGAATTCCATCACCTCCACTAGCTTTGTTTGTAGTGATGCTTCCTAAGGCCCACTTGACTTCGCGTTCCAGGATGTCTGGCTCTAGCTGAGTGATCACACCATCATGGTTATCTAGGTCATAAAGGTCTTTTTATATAGTTCTTCTGTGTATTCTTGCCACCTCTTCTTAATATCTTCTGCTTCTGTTAGGTCCATACCGTTTCTGTCCTTTATTATGTTCATCTTTGCATGAATTGTTCCTTTGGTATCTCTAATCTTCTGAAGAGATCTCTAGTCTTTCCCATTCTATTATTTTCCTCTATTTCTTTGCATTGTTCACTGAGGAAGGCTTTCTTATCTCTCCTTGCTATACTTTGGAACTCTGCATTCAAATGGATATATCTTTCCTTTTCTCCTTTGCCTTTAGCTTCTCTTCTTTTCTCAGCTATTTGTAAGGCCTCCTCAGACAATCATTTTGCCTTTTTGCATCTCTTTTTCTTGGGGATGGTCCTAATCACTGCCTCCTGTATAATGTCACGAGCCTTCATCCACATTTCTTCAGGCACTCTATCAGATCTATTCCCTTAAATCCATTTCTCACTTCCACTGTATAATCACAAGGGATTAGATTTAGGTCATACCTGAATGGTCTAGTGGTTTTCCCTATGTTCTTCAATTTAAGTCTGAATTTGGCAATAAAGTAAGGTCATGATCTGAGCCACAGTCAGCTCCCGGTCTTATTTTTGCTGACTGTATAGAGCGTCTCCATCTTTGGCTGCAAAGAATATAATCAATCTGACTTCAGTATATATCATCTGGTGATGTCCATGTGTAGAGTCTTCTCTTCTGTTGTTGGAAGAGGGTGTTTGTTATGACCAGTGGGTTTTCTTGACAAAACTCTTGTTAGCGTTTGCCCTGCTTCACATTTTGTACTCCAAGGTCAAATTTGCCTGTTACTCCAGGTGTTCCTTGACTTCTTACTTTTGCATTCCAGTCCCTTATAATGAAGAGGACATCCTTTTTGGGTATTAGTTCTAGAAGGTCTTGTAGGTCTTCATGTTTGCAAGATGTTAAATGTCAAAACACTACCTGCAACGCTGCAAATGTGGTTCTACCTCCTCTACCCTCGCTGCCTGGAACATCTGTTTGTTCTCATTCAGACAGCACCTCTTTTGTGAAACTGTGGCAACCCAGAGTGACTAACATGCTACCTAACTACTACTAACCAGGTCACACCATGGTGTCATTACTGGTTTACACATCTGTGTTCCCTGCTAAACTGGGAGCTCTAAAAAGGCAGCAACTGTGTATTACTAATATCTGGAGAATCTCAGGGACGGGGGAGCCTGGTGGGCTGCCGTCAATGGGGTCGCACAGAGTCGGACACGTCTGAAGTGACTTAGCAGCAGCAGCAGGTCCTAACAGAATGCCACACCTAAAATTCTTGCTCTATGCTCTCCTGGCCAGTTTATTACAACAGTCTTCATTTAACCAATCCATACTCTCCACTACTCTACTATTTGAAAACTCATAATCCCATCCATAATCAACATCTTAGAATTGGAGAAATTATAGGTCATATTATTATTATCTGTACCAAAGGATGTAGTGTTTTACTTCTACATACAATTGCTCAGTACATACAATTGTAGAATAGTGAAAACGATGCATATTAGAAACTCAGGTTCTCTAAAGACAAATAACAAGGCAGCAGACACTGGGGTCTGGAATTCAGGACTAGACACAAACTTGAGAATGTATGACACAGAGGCGGCATTTTCAAACTAGCAATTCATGAATTAGATCACTAAGGAATTAAGTGCAGACAGAATACAGGTATTCCAAGGTTAAGAGATAGAGGCGGAAAAAGAATTCGCAAAGAACACTGAGAAGGAGCAACCAATGACAGAGAAAACCAGGAAATAGTTGTCTGAAAACCAGGTGAATAGTTACTTACGAAAGAGAGTCATTAAGCTATGATAAACACTATTGATAGCTCAAATTAGAAAGTAAGATTCTATTTCTTTTCCATAATAGCAAACCCTGCAAAACTGAGGAAAGAAAAACTGAAACATACCACTTGCATTCAATTACCAATGAACAGAGTAAAATTGAAAGATACCTCTTAGCATTTAATTAGCAATGCAATCAGAGGTTAAACCAATGTTATCTAATATTGATATTTATTTCACACACATGCTATTCTAGAGCATTACATCTTAATACCACATGCAACAAGCTTTCAGAGAGCACAATTTTATTGGGCAGCATTAATTTCAAACGAAAACCTCGTTAAGTTGTTTTACCAGCTGAGACCCCCAATTAACAATCAGAGGTTGTTGACTGCAACAACCTGCAAACAATTATGCACTTTCGCATAATTTAAAGCTCAAGATGGTTTAAAGAGCATCGAGTTTCCAAAATAGAACGGACAAAAGTAACAACATTCCCGGAGGACTTAAGAGAAAAAGACTGTGCACACCAGGAAGGGACGGGCTCATTTCCCAAAAAGCAGAAGCTCAATATTTTTCACGTATCTTGAAAAAAGCTGTATCTTACAGCAGGGGCATGGCACGAACTTCAGGGCCCTCCACAATACCTTCTCCCTAACAGTGCGCGGAGACAGGTACTGGCGAGCAGAAGAGCTGTACCTGGGTCCATAAAGGCAACGCGAGACGGCGTACAACCGCAAACCAGACCCTAGGGTCTAGCCTCGGGCTGGGACTCACCTGTCTCCTGAGTGTGGAAGATGCGCAGCCCCCAGCCGCCTCTGACAAGGCGTCCCCGCAAACCCCTCACCACGCCACGGTACACTACGAGAGCTAGGGTCCTCTGGTTAGAGAAGAAGGACCCTGGAGGACGCGACGCGTTCGCTACGTCCTTTCGGTCTCAGAGATGCCGCACCACGCATCCCTTATGAACTCTTCAGCGGCTCCAGCATGAGCGCGCTCTCCCGCCTCGTCGCTTAGCAACCTGCGAAGCCGTCCAGTCTTCCCAACTAGTCACATTCCTCCCGCCCCAGCAGATTGTGAAGAGTTTTTAAAAAGATTTTATTTCCGGGTCAATGCCGCTTTACGCAGCGGAAGATCTCTTTACCTCCCACATATACCCTTGCGGGGAGGATAAAGTCTCCGTAGCGGTGGGGAGGGTGTTGTAGCTAAGGGGCCGTCTCTCCTCCCTCGAGTTACACGCGCCTCCCCTCCCGCCAATTGCTGGGCGCCATCCGGCAGGTCCTTTTCTCTGGAGCCCAAATCGTCCGCTTGTCGCAATCCTCCAATCACAACGGCCCGCCCTCGGGGACTACTTTGCAATCGGGGAAGGGCTCAGGGAGCAGAGCGTGAGAAGAAACTCTGAGCTCGGGAAGTGTAGTTCTAACACTTAAAGGAATTGCATTGGAGATTGCACCGGAATCAGGGCAGCTTAAACTACAGTTCCCAGAGGGCCCCGCGGTCGGGAGCCGAGTTTTTTCTTTGCTAACACCGCTCGCCTTTTCCGAGTCGGTTCCACGATAGAGGTGACCCGACTGTCTGAGGCTGATTCGGCAAGTGCAGAAAGTGTCCGCGCCCTTCCCAATCATGGTGAGTGTGGGCCCCTGCATGCTGCTCATCTACGGCCTTCGCGCCCCTCTGTGGCGTTTCTTGCTCTTGAAGGACTGTTGGCGGAAGGCTGTCCAAGGAATTGTCCTTCGCGCCCTTTGGAAAGTCTCGATTCATCTTCTGGAGACTGTCGCAGTGACCTAGTTAGTTGTTGGCAAAGAGTTTATTTCCAGCTGAGGTTCTCAGAAGGACTTTAGAGAAATCACTGTCCTTGGAGAGGCGAGATCTCAGCCTTTCTGCATGTTGGGGGTACAAAATACGGAGCTGGGGATACAAAATACGAACCTGGGAGATTTCTCCCAAGCACTCTCTGGGGGATTGATAAGGCCGATAAGGTTTGAAATGTGGAGTGTTGGACCTTAACCTCTTTTCTCCTCTTAAGCCCACAGTGTTTTTAAGGGCTTTTGTCACAAAGCTTTTGAAAGCAGAAGGCCCTCGATGCAAAGGTAGTGCTTACCAGATGCTCGGGATTACAGCCTGCCTTTTCGGGAGAAGTGTTTCCGCCATGTCTAATTTCACGAAATGTGATTTAAAACCTGTTCATTGATCTCCTTCTGTGCCAGTACATGTTACAGTGACGGCGCCCCTAGACAGATAATTTGTGCCGGTGTTTTTTACTAATCTGTATGTTAAGAATTCTAGAACCAGCACTTTTAAATGTTACACAATGTAACCATCTTGTCATGAAGATCTGGACACCAAGATCTCCATATTTTGTCTCTGTTGAAAGGAAGAGGGTGGGAGTGAGGGAACGCTGACGTATGAATAATCAGCATGGTTGAAGGTGACATTTGATTACCAACCTGAGAGAAATTGCTTCAGTACTCGTGTTTATAGTTGAGAATGGTTTTTCTCCATTATTTCAAAATACTAAAATGAATGGGGAAATATTTGAAGGAATTGGAACATTTCCAGAACCTGAAAAGACATGTTTTAAGGGCAAGGGGATAACTCCTTCCACCTTTGAAAAGGAGCCAGTGGCAACAGCGTCCAATTTTCAGTGATAAACCTAGGTTCCCTATTTATTTTGCCAGATAACATAATTAGTCATTTGAACGATGGATTCAGTGGTTTCTGACCTAATAACCTTAGCAAGAAAGCAGAGGTACTTATTATCAGAGAACCTCAGACTTCATAATTTTAAAACTGGATGGAACCTTTTATAAAACATCTTGACCATCTTAAAATTGAGTTTACTGAAACCCAAAGCAAATGTGATTTTCTCAAGGTCACACAGGTTTGCCTCCAAGGATCTCACACTCTTTCCATTTTACCATATTTTGTCATTTACACAGGTAAGTCATTCTAAAATTTTAGTTGCTGAAGTTCTGGATGAAGATGCAAGTTCATATATCAGCACTTATATTACTTGACAGTTTTACAATGAGAATATTATATTTCTAGAATTGGAAGGGAATTTGGAAATTATTTCCTCTAATCTTCAAAAATATGGTTAGGTCAAATGATCTTCCCAAGGTCAAACAAAGATCCTGGGCCCCCATTCTTTCTTTGTTTTTCTGCATGGTAGATCAAGGCAGCCCTGACCCCTGGAAGGTCACTGGAACACCAAATAATGTCCATGAGGAAGAATCCTCCCGTCAGTTTGCTGAAACTTGATAGCAAATTCTCAGATGACTCAATCGCCTTGCCTTCTCAGGAGGGTGTGTAAACAATCACTGCGTTAGTAAAGACCCATCTTGTGTAAGCTGATAAAAATCAGGTTTTTGTGTTTCTGTTTTTTTTTAAAGGAGGGGATCCTTTCCTTGTATCCATTGGGAATGACAGCAAGAATAAACTGTGAAAGAATCTGAATACTGTTTATGTGTCTTATATTACAGAAATATGTATAAATAAGAAAGTAAAAATGGAATATATGGATCTCTCCGTAGAATGACAGAAGGAACACTTAAATTCAAACTTTACAAATGAAAGACTTGAACACATGCGCAGGACAGAGCCCTCATCTGCAGGAAGGTCATTAATACCCTGCTAAGAGCAAAGACATTCCTTCTTTGAATGTTGGCAGACTGCCCAGATATCTAAGCAAAGAATAGTAACCTCTCTTCGCACTGTAACATTGTGAAAAGTCAGTGGGCATCTCCCACCCTCCTGCTTTTCAACTGCAATGATGCAAAGAGCAGGCAGAACCAAATACTGCGCATGCTTTTCTGTTTCATCATCAGAGACTCAGACACTAGGCTTCACACTACTTGTAATGAGATGGAATTACCTACCTGTGAAAATAATTTGCTCAGTGATACACAGGAAGGAAACTGCTGAGATAGGATTAATGGCTATTTATTAGTTGCCTGTGATACTTGGAAACCTTTTTTTTTTTTAGTAGCTAAAATTAATGCCTAAAATTGACTGCATTATTCTAACCATCTACCTGCTTTCTGGGAGATTAAGTTTTATACGTCATAGTAGTAGTCACTTTACCCTCATTTCTTATCCTAGGTTGCTTTCATTGAAGTAGCATGTGTTCATATTTCTCTTAACCCTTGCTTTCCTTCATTCAACATATCCTTTTTGAATGCTATATGGGAGTGCAAATTTGAGTCAAAGGCAGACTATTCTCACAGGAGTTCCACAGTGTAGTAGAAAATAGACATAAACTACAAGAGTCCTTAGAGGGAAAATCTCTGGTGACAGAGACCTATTATTAGAGTGCTTGCCACATACTAGTCTTATTACTTTGTGTGTTAACTGTCTCAATCCTTAGTGCCTTTTTAGGTAGCTATTAACTCTATCTTAACCTTAGAGAAACAATACAGTAACTTGCCTAAGGACACACAGCTGAGTTGAGGAATCAAGATTTGAACCAGAAAGTCTGGCTCTAGCAGCCATCTCTTCATCACTCTACTGCATCTCTAGCCTCCTCTTAAAAAATTGCCTAATCTTCTTGTTTCTTACATATGGTTCACTAATGGATTCTCTGGCATGTATTATGTACGAGGTACGTAATAAAACCCTGATTAGAACTACTGAGCTAAATAATTTTGCTAACCATACCTGGAACTACTGTCACTATTTTCAATCTTCTCAGCACAAATATATAAAATAATTCTTTAAAGCATATTGGGTTTGCTTCCAAACAGTTCTTTTACATTCCAAAGCTTTTGGTAGTAATTTTACAAGATCCACCTACTCCTTCAGCAAATGTTTGATGAGCTCTAACTACATGCCAGGCATTGTTCTAGGCAGCTGGGATACAACAGTAAATAAAATAGACAAAGCCCCTATCCTTAAAGAGCTTGCATTCTAAAGAGGGAGACGCAATCATTTCTACTATCATGTACTATACTTCAAGGAAAGAGAGGGAAATGACAGAATTTAAAACGTGTAAAGGCCGTGTGATAGAAAATAAATATATAGAATAACACATAGTGTTCTTTATAAACCTAAAGCCTATTGGGAACAAATATGTATTGTTTTAAACTGGATTATTTGAGGAGTTATCATATTTTGTTTATTTAGATATGAAAGCATGGGGGAAGTTGGTGAAAAGTATAGGGAAGAGACCCAGAAGGTCAGGAAGAAACACCATAGTTTTTTCCCTTTTTCTCCATTCACTCTGGGTATCTCTGAGGAGGAAACACGTACATAGTCTGCAGTGTTCAGATTCATTTCTCTACCTGACACTGTCCTGAGAGGTTTTTTTTCCCCCGTCTGACTTCTGTAGATACCAAACTGCTAAGAGCTGACCCCTCTTGAAGAGGGAATTCTTAATATAAAGAAACCTAATGCTTCTATCTCCAGTCAGTTCAGCCACTTCTCTCATGTGGGTAACAAATGAGGTGACACATTTACCACTTACAGAGAGGAAGTACATTTACCCAGCATTGTCCGAGAAAAGAACAATTCCCTTGACTGAATTTTTCCATCTAAATGTACCCATTTAAGTTTCCAGGGATTTTTGTTCAACTCTTTTTAATAGAAATATTTCTCTCCTTTAATTCTCTGAGGTTAATTTAACTTATTTCTAATAACTCAGGGTCATCACTTTGAACTAGATATATATACTTTTCAGCCATATGTTCAGATTTTATCCAAGGTCTATGACTTCCTTCTATTATATGTTCTTTGTACTTTTTCCTCTCCCTCCCCTTTAATATTAATTTTCCCTTGGTATCAGGTTGTCAGCTGTGACTACCCATTGCTACTGTTGTTTGTTACTTAATGCTAAAATTTATTACAATCCAGATTATAATCCAGATAAAATGTGTTTTAATCCTTTTTTTTTTCTTTTTTTCTTCTTAAATAAAAAATATAGACTCATTTTTCTTCCCCCAAGGACTTGAATCATGATTAATAAACTTTCTGGTTCTTTGTAAATGGAAAGTTTTAACCTCTGTTCCTCTTCCTGGTGTGAAGGGTTCTTGTGAACAGAAGGGTGTGGAGGATTTGTATAAGAGGATTTGTAAGGTTCTAGTAGCCGCTGGGGTTCATATCATCATATATTGCACATCAAAATTGTTAGGACTATTTTTAGTGGTAAAATATCCTAAAAGAGATGGATAAGATTTTGTAAGTAAATCGAAGATAGCAGGGAGAGTTAACTAACACCACATATATGTGCTAAAGGACACATGTCCCAGAAGTCACTCGGTTGCTTTGTGCATGCTGTGTTTACTGGGACAAGTCTGGAACGAATATCTTATACTAAGCCAGATGCGAATGGTCTTTAAAATTTTACATTAGCTTTTAAAGTATGTGGTTGTCTTACTGTAGAGAAAATATTGAACTTCTTTAGGGTAGAGTAGCCTTTTTTTAATAAGATGTTAATGGGTCTCTTTCATTACAGTCTGAACCAATCCGAGTCCTTGTGACTGGAGCAGCTGGTCAAATTGCATATTCGCTGCTATACAGTATTGGAAATGGATCTGTCTTCGGTAAAGACCAGGTAGGGGCAAGTGTCAATAAATCCTAAGTAAAAGTAAGAACATTTTCAATAAACCTTCTATTTACTTGCAAATAAATTTTTAAAGGAATGAATAATTCCAATAAATGTCCAAGACACACAGCTATAAATGGAACCTGGCAGGTTCCATGTACCCCTCTTGGCACTGAAAACGCTTTGCAAATTATAACTATTCCATGTACTGTTAAGTTGACTTGGTGCTGCCAACAAATGTCATAATGACAGTAACTTATGGAGACTCCTATGGGAGAGAAAGTTGCTGAATAAGCACTTTCTTGTTCATAAATGGTCTTTAGACCCAGAAGAGTTAAAGAGGCAAATCAGTTTCCAAGTTTGAAGCAGGTACCCTCTATTCCCTGGTAGCTCAGTCAGTAAAGAATCTGCCTTCAGTGGAGGAGACCTGGGTTCCATCCCTGGGTCGGGAAGATCCCCTAGAGAAAGAAACTACTTCCCTCTACTCTAGCAGGTCTGATTAATGTATACTAAAATCCTTTTCTATGATAATCATCTATCCATTGTCCTTACCCATGGATATCAAGTTCTTCCTTCATGCAAGATACTGTGCTTAGCTTTCTATGAACTAAAATTGGATACACAGCCATCAACAACAAAAGCATGGTGTGGCATGTCACTTCAATTTGGTATTTCTTCCATGTACTCCTTTAAAATTCAGTAAAGGTGATTCCTCATAATGTGTCTGTTAGCAAACTATTGCTGGTTTTATAGTATTCCTTTTTCGTAGAGTAGCCTGCTGTTAAGACACCTGACTTCCTAAAATAATTATGATTAATTAATGGGAATTACACACACATACACACCAATTAGCAAAAACTCTGCGAAAGGACTTTTTCCGTGACTAAATGACATAACCAACACTGACAGATGCTGTCCTTGCTGTTTATCTGGCAGCCTATCATTCTCGTGCTGTTGGATATCACTCCAATGATGGGTGTCCTGGATGGTGTCCTGATGGAGCTGCAAGACTGTGCCCTTCCCCTCCTGAAAGGTGAGCTGGGGAGTGGAGGAGAAAGGGATTTTATAGTATTTTATATCTTTAAAACAGTGGATTTTAGAGCTTTATTAACTGGCCTTTCAATTAGAAATTATTTCATTAAAAGTTTTTTTATTTTTGCACTACTACAACTTGGTAAGATGTATATATACCAAGAATGAATAAATAAATAATTAACAAATGTCAAGACAGAAGTCTTAAATTTGATTGAAAGATTCATTAAAATATTAGGTCAAGCTGTAAACTAATTTGAATGTTTTTCTTCAGCTCTACCTTCATTATTATCTTTTTTGGGAAAGGGAGGATAAGAATAATACTCTCAAAGAACTTGCACAAACCAAAAATATATAGACTCCCAAGAGAAACCATGCTCAGAATTCATGTGTCTGTTCAATAAACAATCACTGGAAGGGCTGCTCTGCCACCTGAGTCATTTGATTGCAAAGTTATGTAAGAGAATGCATTACCCTGTCCAAGCTGTTCTTTTTCCTCACCCACTGTTTCCAAATCAGCTTCCTATGTTGCTTTTTTCTTTTTATTCCCTTCTCTGCTGAGTTCCCTCTGCTGCCTCTTGTGTACCCAGGTTACAGTCAGCTTGACCTTGGTCAGCTATGAATATAAAGGTTCAGTGGATAAGGCTGCATGACTGGGAAGAAGATGGATTATTTTTTTTTCTCCAACTGGTGCTCTTATGTGTATTTATTTCGGGACTTACAGCAGCCTGATTGCAGAGAAGGCAATGGCACCCCACTCCAGTACTCTTGCCTGGAAAATCCCATGGACGGAGGAGCCTGGGAGGCTGCAGTTCATGGGGTCGCTAGAGTCGGACACAGCTGAGCGACTTCACTTTCACTTTTCACTTTCATGCATTGGAGAAGGAAATGGCAACCCACTCCAGTGTTCTTGCCTGGAGAATCCCAGGGGCGGCAGAGCCTAGTGGGCTGCCGTCTGTGGGGTTGCACAGAGTCGGACATGACTGAAGAGACTTAGCAACAGCAGCAGCAGCAGCCTGATTGACACAAGTTTCTGATCTAAACATTTATCAGTGACAGCACTATATTCTGATTGTCCTATTATTTTGGGGCTGCTATAACAAAAATACCGTAGAGTTTATAGGTTTATAAACAACAAATTATTTCTAATGGTTCTGGAGGTTGGGAAGTCAGTAATCAAAAAGCCAATAGCTTGGATGTCTGGTGAGAGCCCAATTCCTGCTTTATAGACAGACATCTCACTGTGTCGTCACATGGCAAAAGGGGTGAGGGAGCTCTCTGAGCCTCCTTTATAAGGCACTAATCTTATTCGTGAGGGCTTCTCCGCCCATGACCTAATCTTTTCCCAAAGGCCCTACCTCCTAATACCATCACACTGGGAATTAGGTTTCAACATATAATTTTATGGGAATACATCCAGTCTATAGCGTTGGTCGTGGTCTTTTTAATACAGTCAGCAAAAGAGATCCATGATATACAGCTGATGCTTTAACAACTCAGGGCTTAGGGGTGCCAATCTTCCCAGCAGTGGAAAATCAAGTACAATTTATAGTTGGCCCTCTGTTTACACTTCCTCTGTATCTGCGGGTCCACCCAATCTCAGACTGTACCGTACTGTAGTATTTACTATGGGAAAAAAAAATCCACATATAAGCTGGACATGCACAGTTCAAATCTATGTTGTTCAAGGGTCAACTGTATGTTCTTTAATCAAAAAATATTAAGTGGCATTTATTTTGTTGGACTGCAGCATAGTGGTTGAACTCTGAACCAGTCTGGACTTGAATGACAGTCCCACTCCTCTTTGACATGTAGCTAATTAATCTCTTTAAATTTCATTGTCTTCATCTATAAAATGTTTGGGTTTCCCTGGTGGCTTAAATATCCCTGCAATGTGGGAGACCTGGGTTCAATACCTGGGTTGGGAAGATCCCCTGGAGGAGAGCATGGGAACCCCTTCAGTATTCTTGCCTGGAGAATGCCCATGAACAGAGGAGCCTGGCGGGCTACAGTCCATGGGCCACAAAGAGTTGGACACAACTGAGCAACTAAGCACAACACGGCACATAAAATGTTAAAATTAATTGTGACAAAATAAATCTCTCAATGTTACTCCTTACAGAAAAAAAGTCCTCAAGAAGCATGATTTTAATTTGGTTGATAGCTTAAAACTTAAAGTAATTGTAACTTAAAGGTTAGGTGAGTTAGCTTCTCTTTTGTGTTATCAGTGGTAATTAATGTGAATAATTAATGTTGCTTTGAAAAGTATATTATACCTTGCTGCTGCTGAGTCACTTCAGTCGTGTCTGACCCTGTGCGACCCCATAGGTGGCAGCCGACCAGGATGCCCCGTCCCTAGGGTTCTCTAGGCAAGAACACCGGAGTGGGTTGCCATTTCCTTCTCCAATGCATGAAAGTGAAAAGTGAAAGTGAAGTCGTGTCCGACCCTCAGCGACCCCCATGGACTGCAGCCCTCCAGGCTCCTCCGTCCATGGGACTTTCCAGGCAAGAGTACTGGAGTGGGGTGCCATTGCCTTCTCCAATATTATACCTTGCATCATAATAAAAGATGAAAGCTACAGAGTTTTGAAATTAAGATAAGCGAAATAAATGTATTGACATTTATGCTTATGTTATGGTTGTTGAATTAATATATTGCCTTTCTTTTCTTAGGCCCTTTAAACTTTGATCACTGTGATTTGTAAAAGTAAACATTTGCTGCAAAATGGAAGAGTTACTGGGTAGATTCAGTATGAAAAAACCTCAGACTTCCGTGTTTAAGTAGCTCTGCATATTTATTGCCATGTTCACAGATGTCATCGCAACAGATAAAGAAGAGATTGCCTTCAAAGACCTGGATGTGGCCATTCTTGTGGGCTCCATGCCAAGAAGGGATGGCATGGAGAGGAAAGATTTACTCAAAGCAAATGTGAAAATCTTCAAATGCCAGGGTGCAGCCTTGGACAAATATGCCAAGAAGTCAGTTAAGGTGACCAACAGAATATTTTACACGGTTTTTCACTATCAGCATTTGAAACTTCTACTTTCAGCATTTAAGTAAAAATGAGATAATTTGCTTTCTTTTTTTCCCCAGTTCTGTGCAATGGTCAGTAAATACAGGTATAGGGTTTTGCTCGATTAGTCCTCCCTTTCTGGACTTTGTTCATATAGTGTAGAAATCTATATTCTGAGGGGCTCAAAAATATTTTGCCTGTGACTGTGACATGGAGATTTAATATTAGTTTCTAAACCTGTAGAAAAGGCACAGAACCTTCAGGTGCTCTTTTAGCTGTAGAGGACTTTTTATTCAGACATTTGGATTTGTGTGTGGTTGTGAAGGAAGATGGCTGTAAGCTGTGTTTGTTCTCAGTGACAGGAAGTGGTGGCTTCTGAGTGCTCAGATTTTCTCAATCCAGAGGAATTTTGATATACTTGTCTCTTGAGGAGTTGAGTCAGTTATGACTTCTGGGTGTTCAACCTATTTGGTTTTAAATTTATCTTACTGTTACAGAAAGCCTCCTTTTACCAATTAAGTATCGGTTACCTAGAACTTAAGGGACTGAAAGTTACCCAGTCGTGTCAGACTCTGTGACCCCATGGGCTATACAGTTCATGGAATTCTCCAGCCAGAATGCTAGAGTGGGTAGCTGTTCCCTTCTCCAGAGGATCTTCCCAACCCAGGGATTGAACCCAGGTCTCCCGTATTGCAGGCAGATTCTTTACCAGCTGAACCACCAGCGACACCTGAAGGTCTTCCCTGTAGCTCAAACAGTAAAGAATCTGCCTGCAACACGGGAGTCCCGGGTTCGATCTCTGGGTCAGGGAGATCTTATGGAGAAGAGAATGGCAATCCACTCCAGTATTCTTGCCTGGAGAATCCCATGGATAGAGGAGCCTGGTGGGCTACTGTCTATGGGATCCCAAACAGTTGGACACGACTAAATGACTAACACTACTACCTACCTACCTACCTAGAACTTAATTAACTGTCACAGCAAAAAGTTTTGCTGGTTAGAGGATTTACTGATTTTAATACACTTCTTTCTCCCAATCCTGAATTCAAAGAAAGCTAAAAGAAAATTTTACAAGATTTTCTAATGTTGCCATTTGTAATGTTATAATACTTCATAGACACCTGAATTTCTGCTCTGTGCAGACTTTATTTCAAGTAGTTAACTTTTATTTTCTGTAATCATTAACAGAAAATAATAGAAATAAATGGAGAAGTCCCCAGGTCTCTTAGTAAAAAAGTTACAAGGCTGCTTGGAGTTATTGTGCTACTTGCAGATTAATTGCATCTCAGCCAAAAGTGTCTTTCTAGGGGGAAATACACACCTACACTGGAGTAGCTAGGGATATTGGAGTATCATATCTGTAGCTTGCTCACAAGCAGACGCAAAAAAGACTAAGGGCTGTGTGTGTGTGTGTGTGTGTGTGTGTGTGTATGTGTATGCATGCGCGCACGCACGCACAGAAGTGAAAGAGATGGGGCAAATTGGAGAATCTAGGTAGAGGGGATGTGGGAGTTAGTCTTTGTAAGATGCTTATAGCTTTCTGTAAGTTTGATATAATTTTACAGTAAGTTTTTAAAATCATTTTATTAAAGCTTTTTAAGACTTGTAAAAAAAATTCATGTATTCGTTTTGCTATGCTATATTGTAATTCACTGTATCCCCCTTTCAAAAAGAAAAAAAGCCTGAAGTGCTTTCTCCTAAAGATAGATTCAACGAGTATAAAGGGGTGGGACCTGGTATTTTGGCAACTATCCCAGTTAATTCTTAGGATTAGGCAAGAATGAGAAACACTTTTCACTCATAAGGGCAAATCACTGCCCTAAAGTAAACTCCTTAAAGAAGAATGTCTTTCTTGGGCTACTTTTATGAGATGGGAAATTTTTATGATTGACTCGAACCCTAAGTTAGAGCTTTTGGTTACTAGTTTTTTATGGCAAGAAAATAAATGCTATCTCTATTTTAACGGAAAACACAATGACTTGTATATTATAATGGTGGTTTTAGTAAATGTTTTCAGGAGTCACATTGAATTCTAACAAGAGGAAAAAAACATATATTAGAAAGAAGGATAGAAACCTCCTAGAATCTAGAAACTGGGGTAATAACTATACATATTTAGCTCACACAGACTTGATTAAAAGGCCGCATGTTACATCAGTCATATCCTATTGATAAGTTGGTTTACTTAAATCAGTGTACGGTCTGAAGCTCTGCTGTGCCTCCTGTACATCCTAGGTTATTGTGGTGGGAAATCCAGCCAATACCAACTGCCTGACTGCCTCCAAGTCGGCACCATCCATCCCCAAGGAGAACTTCAGTTGCTTGACTCGTTTGGATCACAACCGAGCTAAAGCTCAGGTAAGAAAGATGCATTTTCAAATCTTAATAAATGTTCAACTTTAAACCTTTTTTCTCACTTTTAAAGTAACTGAATCTTAGTTTGTACTTTTTTTCTTGTTTTGTTTTAGTAGGTAGCTATTCCAATTTATTAGGACATCTTTAAATCTAATCTCTTCGGGCAGCTGAACTTTGTACTTAATTTTCACCATTATATTCCATTTCCTTACTTTAATCACATGTCACTGCTAATGTCCTCTTAGTACAGTGGTTAAAAATTAGTCATTAGTGTAGATAATTCACATAATGGTACACAATTATTTTTGTCAGGTACATAGGAAATTATAAAAACAAAGGTTTGAGTTTTGTGTGTTTCATGTGGTTCTGCTTTTTTCACTCAGATAAGCAATCAAATTGATTTAAATTTTATATTTAATTTCATTTTCATTTTTATAGCCTTCTCATATTCTACTTCCAATTTACCTTGATTCATGGACCTAACATTCCATGTTCCTATGCAATAGTGTTCTTTATAGCATCAGACTTTACCAGATGCATCCACAACTGGGCATTATTTCCACTGTGGCTCAGCCTCTTCATTCCTTCTGGAGCTATTTCTCCACTCTTCTCCAGTAGCATATTGGACACCTAACGCCTGGGTGGCAGGGGGTACAGCTGGAGGCAGGAGTTCATCTTTCAGTATCATATTTTTTTCTTTTTGCTTTTCATACTGTTCATAGGGTTCTCAAGGCAAGAATGCTGAGTGGTTTGCCACTGCCTTCTCCAGTGAATCATATTTTGTCAGAAGTCTCTACCATGACCTGTCCATCTTGGGTGGCCCTACACGCCCTGGCTCATAGTTTCATTGAGTTAGGCAAGGTTGTGGTCCATGTAATCTGCTTGGTTAGTTTTCTGTGATTGTGGTTTTCATTCTATCTGCCCTCTGATGGTCCATGAATCAAGGTAAATTGGAAGTGGTCAAACAAGATGGCAGGAGTGAACATCGACATTTTAGTTATCAGTGAACTATAACTAATAGTGGGCAAGAATCCCTTAGAAGAAATGGAGTAGCCCTCATAGTCAAGAGTCCAAAATGCAGTACTTGGGCGCAATCTCAAAAACAACAGGATGATCTTGGTTCGTTTCCAAGGGAAACCATTCAGTATCACAGTAATCCAAGTCTATGCCCCAGTCACTAATGCTAAAGAAGCTGAAGTTGAATGGTACTGTGAAGACCTACAAGACCTTCTAGAACTAAAACCAAAACAAGATGTCCTTTTCATCGTAGGGAACTGGAATGCAAAAGTAAGAAGTCTAGAAGATACCAAGAGTAACAGGCAAATTTGGCCTTGGAGTATAAAATGTGAAGCAGGGCAAAGGCTGACAGAGTTTTCCAGGAGAATGTGCTGGTCATAGCAAGCACCCTCTTTCAACAGCATAAGAGACAACTACACATAGACATCACCAGATAGTCAATACCACAATAAGATTGATTATATTCTTTGTAGCCAAAGATGGAAAAGCTCTATACAGTCAGCAAAAGCAAGACTGGGAGCTAACTATGGCTCAGATCATGAACTCCTTATTGCCAAATTCAGACTTAAACTGAAGAACGTAGGGAAAACCACTAGGCCATTCAGGTATGACCTAAATCAAATCCCTTACGATTATACAGTGGAAGAGACTAATAGATTCATGGAATTAGATCTGATGAACAGAATGCCTGAAAAACTATGGATGGAGGTTCCTAACATTGTGCAGGAGGCGGTGATCAAGACCATCCCCAAGAAAAAGAAATGCAAAAAGGAAAAATGGCTGTCTGAGGAAGCCTTACAAATAGCTGAGAATAAAAGAGAAGCTTAAGGCAGAGGAGAAAAAGAAAGATATACCCATCTGAATGCAGAATTCCAGAGAATATCAAGGAGAGATAAGAAAGCCTATTTTAAGTCAGCAAGGCAAAGAAATAGAGGGAAAACAACAGAATGGGAAAGACTAGAGATCTCTTCAAGAAAATTAGAGATACCAAGGGAATATTTCATGCAAAGATGGGCATAATAAAGGACAGAAATGGTATGGACCTAACAGAAGCAGAAGATATTAAGAAGAGGTGGCAAGAATACACAGAAGAACTGTACAAAAACGATCTTAATGACCCAGATAACCATGATGGTATGATCACTCCCCTAGTGCCAGACATCCTCGAGTGTGAAGTCAAGTAGGCCTTAGGAAGCATCACTATGGGCAGAGCTAGTGGAGGTGATGGAATTTCAGCTGAGCTATTTCAAATCCTAAAAAATGATGCTGTGAAAGTGCTGCACTCAATATGCCAGCAAATTTGGAAATCTCAGCAGTGGCCACAGGACTGGAAAAGGTCAGTTTTCATTCCAACCCCAAAGAAAGGTAATGCCAAGAATGTTCAAACTACCGCACAGTTGCATTCATTTCACATGCTAGCAGAGTAATGCTCAAAATCCTTCAAACTAGGCTTCAACAGTATGTGAACCAAGAACTTCCAGATGTACTTGCTGGATTTTGAAAAGACAGAGGAACCAGAGGTCAAATTGCCAGCATCTGTTGTATCATAGAGAAAGCTAGAGTATTCCAGAAGAACATCTACTTCTGCTTCATTGACTACGCTAAAGCCTTTGACTGTGGATCACCACAAACTGTGGAAAATTCTGAAAGAGATGGGAATACCAGACCACCTTACCTTCCTCCTGCAAAACCTATATGCAGGTCAAGAAGCAACAGTTACAACCTGACATGGAACCATGGACTGTTCCAAATTGGGCACGTCAAGGCTGTATATTGTCACCCTGCTTATTTATATGCAGAGTAAAACTGCATCATGTGAAATGCTGGGCTGCATGAAGCACAAGCTGGAATCAAGATTTCAGGGAAAGATATCAATAACCTCAGATATTCAGATTACACCACCCTTACGGCAGAAAGGAAGAGGAATTAAAGAGCCTCTTGATGAGGGTGAAAGGAGAGTGGAAAAGCTGACTTAAAACATTCAAAAAACTAAGATCTTGGCATCTGGCCCTATCACTTCATGGCAAACAGATGCAGAAAAAGTGGAAATAGTGGCAGATTTTATTTTCTTGGGCTCCAAAATCACTGTGGACAGTGACTACAGCCAGGAAATTAAAAGACACTTGCTCCTGGGAGGAAAAGCTGTGACAAACCTTGACAGTGTGTTAAAAAGTAGAGACAACACTTTGCCCACAAAGGTCTGTATAGTAAAGGCTATGGTTTTTCCAGTAGTCTTGTATGGATCCGAGAGTTAGAACATAAAGAAAGCTGAGCACTGGAGAATTAATGCTTCTAAATTGTGGTGCTGGAGAAGACCTGAGAGTTCCTTGGACTGCAAGGAGATCAAACCAGTCAATCCTAAAGGAAATCAACCCTGAATATTCACCGGAAAGACTGATGCTGAAGCTGCAGCTCCAATACTTTGGCCACCTAATGTGAATAGCCAACTCATTGGAAAAGACCCTGATGCTGGGAAAGATTGAGGACAGGAGAAGGGGGCGATAGAGTATGAGATGGATAGCATCACTTACTCAATGGACAAGAGTTTGAGCAAACTCTGAGAGATAGTGAAGGATGGGAAAGTCTGATGTGCTACAGGCCATGGGGGGTCGCAAAGAGTAGGACAGGATTTAGCCACTAAACAACAACAATATGCTTATTCATGAGTGAGTATAATCTTCCATGTAAAGCTGGGGTTCTAGATCCACTTGCATAGTACAGCACGCTCAAACATACATGACTTGCATGTTGAAAAATGGCAGTCCTTGGGGTAGAGGTTTTAGCATTAAAATGAGGCAGAGTTCACTCTAGGTTGACAAAATCCAGGTACCTATTGAGTGAAATCACAAGGGTCAGCAAAGTCTCATTCCTTAGGCTCCAGTTAATCTGGTGACTGAGTGCTTAAGGGGTTTTGGATGCTACAAAACAGCTCAAGAATGTGCTTTTGGTTGATCTTTACCTTTGAAACAGGACAGAACAAGGAGTCTTTACAACTGATTTGTTACGTTTGCTATGGTTACTTCTCTTGCCTAATAACAGTTTTTTGTTCTTGCATTCTTTGTTCTTTTTGAAATCATTAATTACTGAGATCTATTCTTTGTTTCCACATGAAGACCTAGGAGGCCTTAGTTCACCTTTCTCCCAGTCTCCTTAGAACAGAAGCTTTCTGAAATTCAGTCTAGTTCTTAACTCAAGCTTGTCTAGTGCATGTTACAATTTCTCTTAAGGATTCTGCTTCTGCAAAATATGACAAACTCTGGTTTAACCGCATACCTTCCTTATTACTGTCTGGCTAACAAACCACTGCTTTAAACTGAGAGCTGATAGTCTTTCAGCTCTGGGTTTTAGTTTCTACACTAAACTGAATATTTTACATTTAATTTGTCATATATTTCTTATAGTAACCATATGAGATATGTTACTATCTCCTGTTAAACAGATAAGAATTCTGAAGCCTAAAAAGGTCAGGGGACCTGCTCAAAGTCACACAGCTAGTCAGTAAAAGGGTCTGCCTAACTCCACACCCTCATGTGTTCTTACATAATGGTATGGTGCATGCATGCTAAGTCACTTGAGTCCTGTCTGACTCTTTGGGACCCTGTGGACTGTAGCCCATCAAGCTCCTCTGACCATGGGATTCTCTAGGCAAGAATACTGGAGTGGATTGCCATCCCCTTCTCCAGGGGATCTTCCTGATCCAGGAATCAAACCCGTGTCTCTTAACATCTCCTGTATTGGCAGGGAGGTTCTTTACCAGTAGCTTCACCTGGGAATGCGATCAAGTGACTTAAGTCCATTCACTAGCTCTGTGACCCTGAGAAAGTGTATTCAAGCTGTAAAATGGGATAATAATTGTTATCTATCTCAGATGGTAGTTAACATGCACTAAATGAGATAAGATCTATGTTAAGACCTTATCTTGATGCCTGTCACATAGTAAAAACTCAGTAAAGGTTGGCTACTGTAATTATTACTGATGATGATGATGAAGAGATATATAACTAAATTTTGAGAAGTCACACTTCAGAAATATCTCGATTTAGAAAGTATTTGGATAACAAGCTAAAATTACAAATATTTCCTGAGAGGCTTTGGGCTGTGGGCTGGGTCTTCTGTCTTATTATTTAGCCAGCATTCAGTGGCTGGGAAGAACTGGGAGTTGGTTTGAATGACTGGAGGCTGGAGATTGGGGTACTGTAGAGCAGTTATGGGACTTCCCAGCGGGTGCTAGTGGTAAAGAACCCACCTGCCAATGCAGGACATGAAAGAGACAAGGTTTCAATCCCTGGGTCAGGAATATCTCTGGAGGAGGGCATGGCAAGTCACTCCAGTATTCTTGCCTGGAGAATCCCACGGGCAGAAGAGCCTGATGGGCCACAGTCCAGTGGATCACAAAAAGTCAGACATGACTGAAGCAACTTCACATGCACACCCAGAGCAGTTATGAAAGAAAAGGTGGTACCACAGGTGTTGCATCTGTGGACTTTGGATTACCAGATGGTGATTCACTGCGTTGCAACAGGGAGAAGACAGTAGAATGATGACAACACCAACAAATTTCCACCTGTGCTGTTTGACCTGAGGCCTTAGTGGAGGCAGGCGTTGGAAAACTGCTTTCAGATGCACAGCAGAAGGATGCTTTGTCCCAGTGCCTGCAACAGTTTTCCTTGCGGGGTGAAAGTCTGAGTGAGGAAAGAGGGAAGAAAGCCACAAACTTTGGCCCATGTTTCAGCATGCTGGTCTGGCACAGTGACAGCTGTTAGGAAGTTTTTGAAGGAGCTGTTTCTTGCTCCTGCAGAGGCTGTTAATCCAGTGAGAAAAGTAACAGACCCAAAGATTAATTTTTCTTAACATGAATGAATACTGCTGCTGCTGCTCAGTTGCTTCGGTCGTGTCCAACTCTGTGCGACCCCATAGACAGCAGCCCACCAGGCTCCCCCAGCCCTGGGATTCTCCAGGCAAGAACACTAGAGTGGGTTGCCATTTCCTTCCCCAGTGCATGAAAGGAAAAGTGAAAGTAAAGTCACGCAGTCGTGTCCCACTCTTAGCAACCCCATGGACTGCAGCCCATCAGGCTCCTCCGTCCCTGGGATTTCCAGGCAAGAGTACTGGAGTGGGTTGCCATTGCCTTCTCCCTGCATGAATCATGCTGCTGCTGCTGCTGCTAAGTCGCTTCAGTCGTGTCCGACTCTGTGCGACCCCATAGACAGCAGCCTACCAGGCTTCCCCGTCCCTGGGATTTTCCAGGCAAGAATTCTAGTCTTACTTACATAATTTGTTTTAGAAATCAGAGTGCCTCGCTGCCTAGTGACTGTTTATCACCTGCAAAATTCCCCTGTGTATTTGCAAACCAGAGCTACGTATGTTGTCTGCTGGCTGGCAAGGTAATTTGTCAATGAAACCAGTTAGGTAGTATCACAGAACTAAATACTAGTTAAAGAAATTTAACTAGAGCTGGAGAATGAATCAAAAGCTGTTCAACAGGTCTGTGTGACAGGCATGAAAATGTCTGAAGGAGCAAGGAGCTGCTTATCCTCAGAAATCACATGCTGGGTGCAAAGTACTGGCCTTTGCTATCCAGAGAGAAGCCGATTAGCTCAAGAGATCTGAATAACAAGAGGAAATGGGCAAACAGGACACAGGAAGTCAGGAGAGCCTCCTGTAGGAAGGAGAGGCCTGCAGGCAATTTGTCCTCACTGTACTTTGGAGTTGACATTCAGCAGAGTTAGGATTTCTAAATTCTTGATAATATACATCTTGGCTTACTTGTCCCAGTATAATTTTCCTTTTTCTCAATGATGCCAGCTAAATATAAGTAAGAATAGTTCTTTGCAAGTCCCTTCAGGCCATGGCACACACAGAAAATGGTACTCATTGCATAGCACATCACTCTGCCCCAACCACTAAGCAGATCAGTAGCCTGGTACCCCAGAAACCAACCACCCAACTAACTTGTGAAGACTGATATGGTAGTTAATAGTCCTAATTTTTGCAGAACTCTAAATAAAGTAGGGATTAGATCAGAAGTGATTTTAAATGTCAAAAACAAAATTTTAAGTTATTTTTAAAATCTATTTTAGGACTCAAAAAATAAGTCTCAACTTATAAGGGTCAGTGAAAGTAAGCACAACTTGCTTCTTCCTTAACTGAATAAATTAGCATGAAGATGAGTCAAGGCATTGCAAACATTTTAGGTAATGGCTTTTTTCATTTTTACCATTTTGGTTGGTTGGCTGTCATTTTTTACTTTTTATTTTGGAATAATTAGACTTAGAAGAAGTTGCAGAAATAGTACAGAGAACCCCATGTACCCACCACCCTCCTCCCCCAGTGATGACATTTAACATAACATAGAGCATTATCAAAACTAGGAAACCGACTAAACTACACACAACACTGTTAAATAGGTTTACTCAGATTTCTACAGTTTTTATGTCTTTATGAATGGTCCTATGTCATCCAATTATATATTAGATTACTATAACCACAAACTGTACCATCACCCACAAAGAACTCCTATTCCTGTTGCCTTTTTATTGTTACACAGTCCCTCTCATTTCCTGAACTCTGACAACCATTTATCTGTTCTCCAACTCCATGCTTTTGTCATTTTAAGAATGTTTTAAAAATAGAATCCTGCAGTAAGTAACCTTTTTTGATTCAGTTTAATGCTTTTAATAGCCATTCAAGTTGTTACGTGTATCCGTAGTTCATTCCTTTTTATTGTTACTCCATTTATTTATTTAATTATATGAATGTACTACAGTTTGTGTTAGAAGACAGAAGGAATGAAAAGTGCCCACCAAACTGAGAAGGCATCTTGAGACCAAAAAACAAGGCAGGCAGCTCCATATAACCAATGAATCAGTTTATTATAGGGTAACTTACTCACAGGGTGGGATTGGGATCAGGGATACAATGACCCAGAAACATTTGCAGCTGCACACCATACCACAGAGGAGCCACAGGGACAATTTAGTAGTTACCCTTGGGTATGAGTATAGGTGCTTTGAAACAGGACATTTCTGAATTAAGATTTATGAACAGATAACTGGTATCGTGGATGCCAGGAATGTCAAGGGAGGTTTTCATCATTAGAGACCAGCAGAGCAGAGAGGCTGGCTACCTGATCCTAATGTTTATTAAACCGTATAATATAAACTACAAAGCCCTAGATGTGATTCACTTCTCAGGTCAGTTTTAAAGGATAGGAGAAACTATAAGGGCCAAGATGGTGTCAGTTATGCTAACAGCCATGCTTTGTTTAACCATTCTTGAAGGACTTTTGAGTTGTTTCGAGTTTGGGGCTAAAATATCAGGCTGTATTCTCTTTGCTATATGGTGAACACACAACCAGAGCTTTGATGCGGTGCTGCTATTATCTGTGTATGCAAAAGCTGTGGATTCTGGCACAACTATTTTTTTCCCCTCTCGTTCTTATTGCAACGTAAAGGAAAGAAAAATCACAATGTAACCCTAACACATCAGCTTTTAAATTTTTTTCTAAAACCTTTCTCTTTTAAAATCCTTATAAATTCTGCTATCTAATTAGAAAGAAATTACAGGAAAGCAAGTATTAGAAATCCCTAGAAGCTCAGCTTCCTGAGGACTTCCCTGGTGGTGCAGAGGGTAAAGTGTCTGCCTGCACTGTGGCAGACCCTTGTTTGATCCTTGGGTCGGGAAGATCCCCTGGAGAAGGAAATGACAACCCACTCCAGTACTCTTGCCTGGAAAATCCCATGGACGGATGAGCCTGGTAGGCTACAGTCTATAGGGTTGCAAAGAGTCTGACACGACTGAGTGACTTCACTCACTTTCAAGGATTATATAACAATGCTGCTTGAGGACAGTAGCTCAGCTGGTAAAGAATCGCCTTGCAATGCAGGAGACCCTGGTTTGATTCCTGGGGGCAGGAAGTCTGCTGGAGAAGAGATAGGCTACCCACTCCAGTATTCTTGGGCTTCCCAGGTGGCTCAGCTGATAAAGAATCCACCTGCAATGTGGGACACCTGGGTTCAATCCCTGGGTTGGAAAGATCCCGTGGAGAAGGGAACAGCTACCCACTCCAGTATTCTGGCCTGGAGAATTCCATGGACTGTATAGTCTATGGGGTCGCAAAGAGTTGGACATGACTGAGCGCTTTCACTTTCTAAGTAAAATATAGGAATAAAGCCAGCCAATTAATTGTTTGGCTTCCTAGTACATATAAGTTTTATTTGTATGTAGTGTGTTAAGTATGCAAAAACATTATGTCTAAAAAATATATACATACAATATATACATATCTTAATTCAAAAAAGGCCTTGTTGCTAAAAAAAAAAAGCTAACCATCATCTGAGCCTTCAGCAGGTCATAATATTTTTGCTGGTTGAGGGGTCTTGCCTTCATGTTGATGGCTGCTGATTGATCAGCGTGGTGGTTGCTAACGGTTCGGGTGACTGTGGCAGTTTCTTAAAATAAGATAACAATGAAATCTTCCTTTTGCAAAAAATTTCTGTATAGCATACAATGCTGTGTGATAGCATTTTACCCTGAGTAGAACTGATTTCAAAACTGTAAGTAAATCTCTCAAACCTTGCCACTGCTTTATCAACCAAGTTTATGTGTAATATTCTAAATGCATTCTTGTCATTTCAACAACCTTCACAGCATCTTTACTACTAAGAGTGAATTCCTAGTAGTAAAGAGGAAAAGCCTTAAACATTATAGGGTACAGTATTGAAGTAGAATGCTTAAAAGTAAGGATCATCTTCCAGTTTATGGATGACTTATTTGTGTAGTAGCTTAATCAAATATAAAACACGAAAGTTTAATATTGCTTGAATACATAAATATGACCTTTGTTTTGTTGTTAATACTTGGAGATGTCACCTAAGCGTTTCTGACCAATCAGGTATTTAGATACTTTCTCTACTATTAAGTTCTTTTGGGAAACTTACCAAACAGTAAAACCTTTGGGGGGAGGGGGTTTTTGTTTGTTTTGTTGTTGTTTTTTTACAAATCAATATAAGTCTTGTGTTCTCTTAAAGTTTCAGAGGTTTTTATCTTAAGTACATTTGTCAAATAGATCACAATTTGAAATTTAAAACAAAAAAATTTGTCTAAGTATCGTATTTGTTTTTTGTTGAACTAGATTGCTCTTAAACTTGGAGTGACTTCTGATGATGTAAAGAATGTCATCATCTGGGGAAACCATTCCTCAACTCAGTATCCAGATGTCAACCATGCCAAAGTGAAACTGCAAGGAAAGGAAGTTGGTGTTTATGAAGCTCTGAAAGATGACAGCTGGCTCAAGGGAGAATTCATCACGGTGAGAAAAATCCAGGAGATCTCTTCACAGCCAAGCATCAAGAACTCTTGAGAGAGACACACATTACTGACCTGAGTCTCCCCTCAGTGGGTGGCAGGAGGAAACCCAAAGACAGCAGGCCTTTGATGAGTGTATATATTCTTTGGGAGTCATACTGAAGCAGTCATAATCCAATCTGATCTATTGTGTGGCTGTCAAGATTGATAAAGTGGGAAAAAATTAAATACCTTCCAGTCATCCAGCTATCTTATAGAGATCCATTTCTTCATATAAAGTGTGGTCAGCTTTCTGTGTGGGTCTTTAGTTGTCCCTTTTCAGAAAGACTGGTGCTTTAAGTGAAAGAGATTAATAAGGCCACCACGGGGTAGTTGTGTGATTTTGGAGGGGACACAGTAAGCTGTAGTTTCAGCCTTTCACCCCAGGAATAACCCTGCTATCTCTGCCTGCCCACCCAGACTGTGCAGCAGCGCGGTGCTGCCGTCATCAAGGCACGAAAACTGTCCAGTGCAATGTCGGCTGCAAAGGCCATCTGTGACCACGTCAGAGACATCTGGTTTGGAACCCCAGAGGTGAGGACTCAGTGACTTCCACAGGCCACTCTTTTATTTTTTCCTCTGCTGCTATAATGTAAAAAATCAAACAAACAAAAAGACATGTGGCCTTGCAGTCAGGCCAGTTAGGTTCATATCCCAGCTCAGCTACTGACTAGGTGAGGAACCTTGGGAAAGTTGCTTAGCCTCTCTGAGCAGTTTTGTCATCTCTTACATGGCATTTAACTCACAGGGTTATAAGGTCAATGAGATGAAATGTGGAAAGCACCTAACATAGTAAGAGGTGGCTTTATTTTTCTTCTTAAAACCTATATTGGGCCACCAGCTTCCATGTTTATAAAATGAGGGTTATGTTTCTCTGGCTTACTTCACACATAGATTGGAAGAGTGGACTCAGATAGCAACCATGGAAGTTGCCCTTTTGTCTAAGTACCTGATGATGATTCTTTATACAGTAATGAACTTATGCACAGAGTATCAATAAGAACCTATCACCTGGTATAATTTTCCTTTGGTTATGAAAAGGAATTCTTTATCACCATGTGAATATAAAACACTGACTGTTACTTCTTTTCAGGGAGAGTTTGTGTCCATGGGCATTATCTCGGATGGCAACTCCTATGGTATTCCTGATGATCTGCTTTACTCGTTCCCCGTTACAATCAAGGTAAGGTATTGTGGGTTATTTTTTTTAACCCTCTGTCCCCTAATGGAAAACCAGTTGTGTGTTTTTATTAACAGTGGTATATTTTAGTCTAGAAAGTTGTTCCTTTACTAAATTAGACATTTTTCTCAGCTTTAAAATCATGTGAAGCACAACTTCAGGTCACTAAAAGATTGAAATTAATCTGGAAAGCAAGTTTCAACTCTCCCAACTAGACACTTTTTGTTACTATGGCTCTCATATTGGGTATCTATAAATATTCTCTTACTTCTAAATGAAACAATGGTTCTCAGTATTGTCGCTCTGTATTACAACTATATTGAAGTCAATAGTTTTTTATATTTGCTAATTAAAACCTCATTTAAAGATGTTTTTTCTAGATTTAGTCAGTTTCAAAATCAGATGTTGAGTTTTTATCAGAATTATCTGTTAATTAATATCTGGATTTTGATTTGCTTCTTTAGATTCACATTTTAAAACATACTCCTCTAAATTAAGTTCAAACTAAGTTGTTGCTTGCTGGAACAACTTCTGGTTTAATCATAAATCTCTTAATTTGCATTTATTTTCAAACAGGATAAGACCTGGAAAGTTGTTGAAGGTCTCCCTATTAATGACTTCTCACGTGAGAAGATGGATCTTACTGCAAAGGAACTGGCAGAAGAGAAAGAAACTGCATTTGAATTTCTTGCCTCTGCCTGACTAGACAATCATTTCGATGTTACTAAATGCCCCAAAGCTGAAGAATCTAAATGTCGTCTTTGACTCTAGTACAAAATAATAATAATGCCATACTTAAATTACTTGTGAAAAACAACACACTTTAAAGATTGTGTGCTTCTTGGTACAAGTTTGTGACAGTTTATCATCATGCTGTTAGTGTCGCATTCTAAAATAAATATATATTCAAGTGAAGATGACTTGGACTCTAATTCTAGACATTTTGTTTCTATTCAGAAAACAAATGTGCATGTCTCCCAGCTTGCCTAATAGAGTTATGATTTTTTTTTTTTAAAAAAAGGGTGTAAAGATAGAAAATGTTACAAAGTAAAGCACAATTCTCTCATATTTAAATAGAATAGGAAAATCCCACTTCATAACCAATCTGTTTTGGAATATAATTTTAAGTCAGTCTTTTCTTTTTGGCCACACCATGTATGGGATCTCATTTCCCCTCCCAGGGAGTGAACCAGTACCCCCTGCAGTGCAAGCACAGAGCCTCAACCACTAGACCACCAGGGAAGTCCCCAGAATATAATTTTAAACATTACCTACATTAGGCAGTTAAACATATTTTTTTAAATCTTAATTTATGCTTTGTGGATAATTTGGTTTTAACATTAGCTGTTAAATAGACTGCAGGTAACATTAGCTGTTAAATAGAATGCAGGTAATATTCTGTTAAGTTTAATGCCATTGGTAAGGGTGGAACAATCATTTTCATGACAGAAAAGAAAGATCATAAGCTGTCCCTTGAGGTATTCTATAGCAGACAAGGATTCATTTACACTTCATAACTGGTAAATGGCACAGAACTTTATACTAGCAAAAATATGCTCAATCTAAGCTTATTACTAGAAACATACTCCTTTTCGAAAAAACTAGCCTTTTCTTTTTCCAAAATTCTTGAGGACAGGAAACAACTATCATTTCATCTTTGTTGTTAACTCTGTACATAAAAGATACTCAATATCATACATCTCTCAGGGCTTACTACAGTGCTCTTCATGGGTGCCCAAATACATGACTGGGTTTGTTATTTATCTCATTTCATATGTAGAAAAGAAAGCAAGTAAGTAAAAAAGCTTTTAGAATTGCTATTAATTAGATGTATAAAAATTTTCATAGAAAATTTTTAAAATTTTAGAAAAGCACAAATGTGTATCAGTTATTAAATTATTTGCATTTCCAAACACACCCTTCTGTTCTCTTCTTGTGACACTGGAACTAGGACTCTGCAAACATTTCTTTACCAGCTACTCCTTGTTAAAATCTCACCATAAAGGGTACCAGAGGAAGAATAGAGGCTGAGGAGGAAGGGAAAAAAGTGTGCTCCGGCTCCTCCACAAATGAGTCAAACGTACCTTTAATCCAGCAATCCCACTGCTGGGCATACACACTGAGGAAACCAGAAGGGAAAGAGACACGTGTACCCCAATGTTCATCGCAGCACTGTTTATAATAGCCAGGACATGGAAGCAACCTAGATGTCCATCAGCAGATGAATGGATAAGAAAGCAGTGGTACATATACACAATAGAGTATTACTCAGCCATTAAAAAGAATACATTTGAATCAGTTCTAATGAGGTGGATGAAACTGGAGCCTATTATACAGAGTGAAGTAAGCCAGAAAGAAAAACATCAATACAGTATACTAACGCATATATATGGAATTTAGAAGGATGGTAACAATAATCCTGTGTATGAGACAGCAAAAGAGACACTGATGTATAGAACCTTGATCT
>NW_011495048.1:9383095-9384836 GCF_000754665.1 Bison bison bison
AAGAGACACTGATGTATAGAACAGTCTTATGGACTCTGTTGGAGAGGGAGAGGGTGGGAAGATTTGGGAGAATGGCATTGAAATATGTATAATATCATGTATGAAATGAGTTGCCAGTCCAGGTTCGATGCACGATACTGGATGCTTGGGGCTGGTGCACTGGGACGACCCAGAGGGATGGTATGGGGAGGGAGGAGGGAGGAGGGTTCAGGATGGGGAACACATGTATACCTGTGGCGGACTCATTTCGATATTTGGCAAAACTAATACAATATTGTAAAGTTTAAAAATAAAATTTAAATTAAAAAAAAAAAAAGAATGAGGGCTTCCCTGGTGGTTTAGTAGTGAAGAATCCGCCTGCCAATGCAGGGGCCATGGGTTCCGTCCCTGGTCTGGGAAGATCCCGTTTGCCATGGGGCAACTGAGCCCCTACACCACGACTACTGAGCCTGTGTGCTAGAGCCAAGGAGGTGCATCTACTGAGGCTGGTGTGCCCTAAAGCCCATGCTCGGCAACCAGAGAAACCAGCACACTGGGTAGCCCCTGCTCACCACAACCAAAGAGAACCCAGGTGCAGCAACGAAGACCCAGAGCAGCCAAAGACAATTAAAAAATAAATCTTTTTTAAAAAGGCAATGAAGTGGAAGCACAAAGTACTTCAGGTAGAAATAAAAAAATGCTATATGAAGTAAGCATGTGACTATAAAAGTTATACAAGCCAGGAGACACAACTGAAAGATAAAGTACAAAGTTAAATTTATTCAATAGTGTTCACCTCTATTTTATCACTCATTTTTATACACTGGCCTATTACTTGATAATGTAAATTAACCTCACCCAACTTCTTAGAATCAGGGATGACATAAACATAAATGAAATAATAGTACATTTGAGAGAGAGCTGGGAGATTGAGAGATCCTTCTATAGAAATAAGTAGTTTCTCAACAACTATGCTACTGAAGCATAGCTTTGTGTTTCATTGATTCACCTTGTGAAATATTATCCTTTATGATTTCACTTCTGTCACCTTAACTAAGAAAACAAAGCATTTTATTGCCTCCTCTCTTCCTGGACAGGGTCCAGGCCCAGGAAATTGTGCCCTTAAGAAGCGTGATAATTTGTGAAAAGCCCATGCCTTTCATAAGCATTTTACTAGAATTTGAGGAAATTCACATGGGTGAGTATAGGGCAAAAGACAGTACATTTTAAACCAATGAAGTTGGATTCAAAAACTGCAGAAAAGTTACAATCTGAATAAATAAATAAAGGCCTTCAGTTCAGTTCAGTCACTCAGTCATGTCCGACTCTTTGCGACCCCATGAATTGACGCACGCCAGGCCTCCCTGTCCATCCCCATCCCCCAGAGTTCACTCAAACTCACATCCATCGAGTCAGTGATGCCATTCAGCCATCTCATCCTCTGTCTTCCCCTTTTCCTCCTGCCCCCAATCCCTCCCAGCATCAGGGTCTTTTCCAATGAGTCACCTCTACATGAGGTGGCCAAAGTACTGGAGTTTCAGCTTCAGCATCATTCCTTCCAAAGAACACCCAGTGCTGATCTCCTTTAGAATGGACTGGTGGGATCTCCTTGCAGTCCAAGGGACTCTCAAGAGTCTTCTCCAACACCACACTTCAAAAGCATCAATTCTTCGGCGCTCAGCTTTCTTCACAGTCCAACTCTCACATCCATACATGACCACTGGAAAAACCATATCCTTGACTAGATGGACCTTTGTTGGCA
>NW_011495048.1:9385040-9391413 GCF_000754665.1 Bison bison bison
CTGTTTCCCCATCTATTTGCCATGAAGTGATGGGACCAGATGCCATGATCTTCGTTTTCTGAATGTTGAGCTTTAAGCCAACTTTTTCACTCTCCTCTTTAACTTTCATCAAGAGACTTTTTAGTTCCTCTTCACTTTCTGCCATAAGGGTGGTGTCATCTGCATATCTGAGGTTATTGATATTTCTCCCGGCAATCTTGATTTTAGCTTGTGCTTCTTCCAGCCCAGCCTTTCTCATGATGTACTCTGCATAGAAGTTAAATAAGCAGAGTGACAATATACTGCCTTGACGTACTCCTTTTCCTATTTGGAACCAGTCTGTTGTTCCATGTCCAATTGTAACTGTTGCTTCCTGACCTGCATACAGGTTTCTCAAGAGGCCGGTCAGGTGGCCTTTAAAGATCCTTATCCTCATAATGTTTCCCAAACAACAGAGAAAGATGGCCACCAAAAGCTTTTTTAAAACATTAAAAAGGATTGTTTTTAATTGTAAGAAACCATAAAGAAGGAGGGGGTGGGGAAACCTCTATGATCCTCCTGCCAATTAAATCATATTTTAAATAAAAATAGTACATACATGTTAGAAAGTCAGTGAAATGGCGTTAAATGAAAACCAAAAAGCCCCTTCCTTCTCCCAAGGATAAACTCTTAAAAAAAGGGAGCTTCTTTTTATCTTTACAGGAAAAAAAATACAAACACACATTTATTTTGAAAGTTAAAAAAATAAGTGAAAGGCTAAACAATGAAAAGGAATTTACCCTACTCATCTAACTCCCACACACTTAAACCCCATTTTTGTCTCCTTGTTGAGAATACAGAAATAACTGATGCATAAACCAAGTATGTATGTGAATATGTGGGGGTGTGTTTATAATCTTCCCCTTATATACATAAATCATAACATACTAAATACACTGTCCCACACTTTGCTTTTTTCTCTCAGTTACATCTCTTCAGTTCAGTTCAGTTCAGTTGCTCAGTCATGTCCGACTCTTTGCGACCCCATGAATCGTAGCACGCCAGGCTTCCCTGTCCATCACCAACTCCCAGAGTTCACTCAGACTCACATCCATCGAGTCAGTGACGCCATCCAGCCATCTCATCCTCTGTCGTCCCCTTCTCCTCCTGCCCCCAATCCCTCCCAGCATCAGAGTCTTTTCCAATGAGTCAACTCTTCGCATGAAGTGGCCAAAGTACTGGAGTTTCAGCTTCAACATCAGTCCTTCCAATGAACACCCAGGACTGATATCCTTTAGAATGGACTGGTTGGATCTCTTTGCAGTCCAAGGGGCTCTCAAGAGTCTTCTACAACACCACAGTTCAAAAGCATCAATTCTTCAGCACTCAGCTTTCTTCACAGTCCAACTCTCACATCCATACATGAACACAGGAAAAACCATAGCCTTGACTAGACGGACCTTGTTGGCAAAGTAATGTCTCTGCTTTTGAATATGCTATCTAGGTTGGACATAACTTTCCTTCCAAGGAGTAAGCGTCTTTTAATTTCATGGCTGCAATAACCATCTGCAGTGATTTTGGAGCCCAAAAAAATAAAGTCTGACACTGTTTACATTGTTTCCCCATCTATTTGCCATGAAGTGATGGGACCAGATGCCATGATCTTCGTTTTCTGAATGTTGAGCTTTAAGCCAACTTTTTCACTCTCCTCTTTCACTTTCATCAAGAGGCTTTTTCGTTCCTCTTCATTTCTGCTATAAGGGTGGTGTCATCTGCATATCTGAGGTTATTGATATTTCTCCCGGCAATCTTGATTCCAGCTTGTGTTTCTTCCAGTCCAGCATTTCTCCTGATGTACTCTGCATATCAGTTAAATAAGCAGGGTGACAAAATACAGCCTTGACGTCCTTTTCCTATTTGGAACCAGTCTGTTGTTCCATGTCCAGTTCTAACTGTTGCTTCCTGACCTGCATACAGATTTCTCAAGAGGCAGGTCAGGTGGACTGGCATTCCTATCTCTTTCAGAATTTCCCACAGTTTACTGTGATCCACTTAGAGCTATGTTGATATCTACAGAGCCACTTCATTTATTTGATCAGCTGTGTAGTACTCCATTGAATGGATATACCAAAATTTACACACTTAAGTCACTAGTCAATGCACTGTCAGAGTTTTTTCCAATCTTTTACTGTACTATTAAGAAGCTATACTATTTTTGTAAGTAGGTTATTTCACACATGTCCAAGTGCATATGTGGAGTAAATTCTTAAAGCAAAATGGATTTTTTGTAACACTGTTGAATCTGATTTGCTTTAAAAGCAGAAGCCCTCTGGGTCCTTTAAACCAGTCATATTTCTCAAGGAATGTCAACCAGGGACAAAGTTTATTAGAAGGTACCTTTCTGAAAACAAAAGACAACAGACAAAAGACAAACAGTTTCTAAGTTATCCTTTTGAAATTGGAATAAGAACCCATGATCTTTATGATCTTCTCAGCTTTAAACAACCTTAACAAAACAAGAAACATATCCATAAGTGGGTTTCTGAATATCAGTTGGTTCCAACATTAATAGAGCCTGAAAGGGTTAGTAACTCAGCAGGAGTATGTAAGCTTTGTGCTATTTTCCCATTAGTGTTCCCTAATCCATGACTGGTACTGTGTGGGCTATACTGACACTGTTAGCCATCCTACGGTTTCATAATGCTTATGACACCTACCACACAGGATTGTGGTAAAATAATATTCACATAGGTACTTGACGTTCAATAGAAGAAAGATAAATGTTACTTTTCTTCACTACTTACACTGTGCTTAGTGAAAGATGAAAATCATTTCATCCATTGCTAAGGTAACAACTAATCTAGTAGAAAATTATACAGGCTAAAATTTTTTTAATATGAAAAAGAAAATCTAATGTGTAAATTTAAGTCCTTTCTATATCTTTTATAGCTTATAATAAGAAATATCAAAGAAAAATAAAGATAATTTTAAGATTCCAATGGCTTTAGTATTGCTAATAATGTCAAAATGTGGACACTTTTGCTTATCCTGAAGGGAAACAGGCCATATCATTCTACTGCCTTCCTCTAATATTACAATTCAAATATGGTAGAATTACTTGAATACAGCAGTTCATGTGTAGAAAAAAAAATTAACATAATGGAAAAGTATATACAAATAAGGATATTAGTGATAATGTGAAAAAGAACCAAACAAAATTACAATCCATAGAAGGATTTTACAGCAGGCAGAAATCTTTAAGATTATTTAGTAAAACCCCTTTGCATTTATTTTTTAAAAAAAGATCTAATGACAAAGATCTTCAAAGTTTAAGTATCTTGGGTTTGTTTATAAAAACAAACATGCCCCCCAACAAAGAGCAGATTAAATGAAAAAACACATTTAGAAATGGATGCAAACCAGGAGTTTTGGCCTCGTTTCTGCTCTCCTGGTAGGTCCTCTAGGGCAGAACTGAGCTCCAGTAATTAGCACTTCACCAGGGGAGGAATTTTTAAGACCTCTCAACTAAGCCATTCACAACACAGAGTAAATTCTTGCTCTTTACTCAGGAGGAAAAAAAAATCTACACTGACCACGCTTTTGCAATCCCAAGAGGTAATAATTAACCATGGTTTAATGTGTTTGTTGGAGTAATAATGTAGACCAATTGCTCTTCAACTCAGCTATCAAACTGAAAATTTTTCAGGATTATTTTGAATTTAGAGATGGGTTGAAAGTAAGATTAAAATGATTACATTGTACTTTCAAATGAAACTATGACCTCATTCCTTCATGTATGTATATATTTACATATAAAATTGTATTTTATTCTTTCAGTAGGAAAATGAAAACAAATATCTTAGAAACCAAACCAATTTTAGATAAAACATGAAAATAAAAGAAAGATATTTTGTTAACATTCTTCCTCTGTACTGTTTGTTTTCTCATAAGTTTTTCTCATTTAGTAAAAAAAAAAAATTCATCTCATGCATTTTGCATTTCAACTACTAAATCCTTAAGGATTAAGAGAGATTTAAATGAAAGAGGAGCTTATGTAAATACAACCACCTTTGAGTTGGAAATGGGAACAATTTTCTCTTCTGCTCAGATACCAACGTCCTGTTGAGAAGATTCTCCAAAAATGCTTAAGCGAGTGCTGTGAATGAAAGCTCAGCCAGCATGGAGTGGAGAACTGGGAAGACGCGGAGGATGCTTTATTTTCTGGGGAGGGGGCGGGGGACTGCACTTTTGAATTTAATAACTTAAGGGGAGGTACAATCTGTAACTTAGGTACAAATGGATTTCCTTGTATTCTTACAACACATTCAATACAGTTAAGTATAATCAGTAATTTACGATTAAGAATATAATTGCCCAGGTGTCAGGCCATTTTTTCCTGAATCTATTTACTACAATTGTCTAATGATAAGTGATTATCTCCTATGTTCATCTCTTAGATGCTGAGTACTGGGCATGCTGGAACAATTTCTCTTTTAATACCCCTGGGCTCTAGTTGACACAATTCTGCATGCCTAGGGTTCGCTTTTCTAAGCATAGGCACCACAACCCTTTTTAAGATGTGTTACCCTTGATAGAAGAGGGATAATCATTTGGTTTTAAATTGGTTGTAAATTGTATGTTGTGAGGAGGGTCTAGTTCAACACTGACCCATGTTAAGATGTAAAATTAAACACAACCACTATCAGGTTTCCCAGGAGGATCTTCTTTGTTCTTTGATCCTTCTATTGCATTTCTTGACCACTGCCTCCTTCCCCAACCCATGTTAGCCTGCTGACCATCTGGGGAACAAGAAATAAGAATGAAGGTCAGCGAAGAGTTTTAAGCTGGTATCAGAATGTTGGGTCATGGGTAACTTGGATCATCCACAAAAATTATCCAAACAACTTCTTTTTAAAAGACTAACAGAAGGAATTTCCAGGCTTGATATGATCATCCTCCTTCAACTCCATCTACCCACACTTCCCCTATTCTTCAAGACGGCTTAACTGTCACTATCTCTATAAAGATCCAATCTAAAGTGATTCTTTATCTTCAACTCCCATAGAGTTATTCAGTCCCATAGAGTTATTCAGTATAACTAACTCACATAACTTGGCAACATCATATCCAGTTGAACTCAAATTGCTGTTATTACTTACTATTCCATGGGTCTATGTCCTATTTCACTAGACTGTAAACACCTGAAGGGCAAGATCTACATCTTTTATTTTCTCTAACAGCCTAATGCTTTAAATAATTGTTGATTTTAAACTAAGCAGGAGGACTTCCCTGGTGGTCCAGTGGCTAAGAATCTGCCTGCCAATGGAGGGGACGTGGGTTCAAGCCTTGGTCTGGGAAGATCTCACATGCCGAGGAGCAACTAAATCTGTGCCCCACAACTACTGAACCCCACAAGCCTAGAGCCAGTGCTCCACAACATGAGAAGCCCCTGTTTGCTATTAACTAGAGAAAGCCCATGTGCAGCAATAAAGACCCAGTACAGCCAAAAATAAATTTTGTATAAAAGGAAATGTTAAAAAAATAAATTTTAAAAATTAAAGAAAATGGAAACAAGCACAAGGCAACTGGTTCACATGAAAAGTCGAGGACTTGGGTAAATGACACATTTTGTGAGTATTCCAAAAAAGGGATAATTTTCCTGCTTTGATCTTGATTAGCCCTTTTTGTTTTCTAAAACCTCAGTCTCAAATACTGAATTTTTTGTTTCCCAAGAACAGGATTCCTAATAGACTATCATTAACTCAAACACAAAGCTCATTTATTCTTAACTTTCCTCAGGATTTTCATGATCTAAAGTCACAAGAGTCATGACATTCAAGGAGCATTTTGCTGACAATATTTACATTCTAGTTAATGACCTTTGTACTTTAAAAATACTGAAAATCATAACTTTAATGTTATATGGTCTGCATACCAGCTTCTTACACTATAAAATACAATCACCTTTATATTTTATACCAACAAAAGGCACTGTTTTTTCCCTCTCACTTGAAAAAAAATTGTACCATTTTCCCACTCTTTAACTCTCAAAACAAAATGAGTATCATACAGTTAATTATACCTACTCAGTAAAAGATGGCAGCAATAAATGTAGATCAGAATATATACCCCCAAATACACCACTCTGGCATAAGTGCTAAGTAGCTTCAGTTCAGTTCAGTTCAGTTCAGTCGCTCAGTCGTGTCTGACTCTTTGCAACCACATGAACCACAGCACACCAGGCCTCCCTGTCCATCACCCACTCCTGGAGTCCACCCAAACCCATGTCCATTGAGTAGGTGATGCCATCCAATCATCTCATCCTCTGTCGTCCTCTTCTCCTCCTGCCCTCAATCTTTCCCAGCATCAGGGTTTTTTCAAATGAGTCAGCTCTTCGCATCAGGTGGACAAAGGA
>NW_011495048.1:9391586-9408344 GCF_000754665.1 Bison bison bison
GTCCAACTCTCACATCCATACATGACGATTGGAAAAACCATAGCCTTGACTAGACAGACCTTTGTTGACAAAGTAATGTCTCTGCTTTTGAATATGCTATCTAGGTTGGTCATAACTTTCCTTCCAAGGAGTAAGTGTCTTCTAATTTCATGGCTGCAATCACCATCTGCAGTGATTTTGGAGCCCAGAAAAATAAAGTCAGCCACTGTTTGCACTCTTTCCCCATCTATTTGCCATGAAGTAATGGGACCGGATACCATGATCTTAGTTTTCTGAATGTTGAGCTTTAAGCCAACTTTTTCACCCTCATCTTTCACTTTCACCAAGAGGCTCTTTAGTTCTTCACTTTCTGCCATAAGGGTGGTGTCATCTACATATCTGAGGTTATTGATATTTATCTCCGCGGTCTTGATTCCAGCTTGTGCTTCCTCCAGCCCAGCGTTTCTCATGTTTCAATTATGTCCAACTCTTTGCAGCCCTGTGGACTATAGCCTGCCAGGCAACTCTGTCCATGGGATTCTCCAGGCAAGAATACTGGAGTTGATTGCCATGTCTTCTTACAGGTGATATTCCCGACCCAGGGATAGAACCTGTGCCTCTTACATCTCCTGCATCGGCAGGAGGGTTCTTTACCTCTAGCATCACCTGGAAAGCCTACTGGTGTAAGAGCTAAAGACAACTGAAAAAAGCAGAGAGAGGATGAGCTCTCTGATGTTCCCAAGGTACCTGAAAACAGATAATAAATTCCCCTTGTGACAGTGTCACCTTCCCCCATCTCCACTTCCTAGAACAGGAGGAGAATAACCACTTTATCACCAAAGACAAGGTGACACCAAGAAAAAATTCTACACAAACAAACTAGCCCTTATTGACCATTAGTTCCCTACATATGTGCCTTCCTACACTTTACTGCCCCTAGAGTCCCAAAGTTCCCTGTCACTTCTCATTAAATTTGTTCTCCTTTGTCCAAAAGGTATAAAAGTTTCCAAGCCTAACTGTGTCTTTAAGGGTTTTCTTTATTATCTATGTTGAAGCCCCCAGGAGCAGGTAAAACTTGGAACTTCAAATAAATCTGTATGCATTTTCTCCTGTTATCCTGCTTGTTGTCAGTTTATTTCACAGAACCAGCCAGAGAACCTAAGAGAGTAGAGGAAAAATGTCCTCCCCCATATAAACATATTCTGATAGTGAACGTGAGGCAGGAGATAGATGGGCTACAGGTTAGACATATAGCCAGGTTAGACATATATAGCCAGCCTCCTGTTTACACTTTTAGATAGAAATAACAACAGGAACAGGATAAAGAGCTGCACTTTGACTCTGATGGACACTTTAATATAGTAGTCACGGCAGGGGCAGACAGGAGCTGAGTCCTGCCCCGATAAAAGATAAAGAGAGCACATATTTCTCATTCCCGAGGTCAAGGAGACCTTCTCAACTACACATGCACAGAAAGGCTCCTTGAGAATCAAAAAAGAGGAGGCACTGCCCCAGAATCTGTGATACCAAACCTCCCACAGACCTTTGCAGTGGAATCTGTCTGGCAAAAAGTCATTCACACATGTTGGGGAGGGTCCTAGGGCAGGTCAAGTGGAAAAAGAAACAAGATTATTGGCCAAAGGTAAACAAAGCCCTGGAAGAACTACCTTATATAAATAAATGATTTAACTACCTCTTTATGGTGTTCCTCCTTATTAGAGAGGATGAAAGTTAAAGTGTGAAAGTGTTAGTGTCTCCGTCGCGTTCATGGAATTCTCCAGGCAAGAGAACTAGAGTGGGTTGTAATTTCCTACTCCAGGGGGTCTTCCTGACCCAGGGATCTAACCTGGGTCTCCCATGTTGCAGGAAGATTCTTTACCATCTGAGTTACTTGGGAAGCCCCTTTAGAGAGGATGCCCACACCATTTTCTCTCTGGGTGTGTATCTCTGTTTTGCTTCTGTCTTAAATAAGCAAACTGTTTCTCTGTGTACTCTCCCATCTGATGTGCTGTGTCTCTAACAATAAGCTTTGCATCTGTTTTTACAGTTTTTGTCTCCTTGAAACACTCTTGCTTTCAAACAGGGCAAGAGCCAGAGGAACTTTACTTCTAGCCTCCAGCTCTTTCTGGTTTAGTGGTTGGGATTTTCTGGTTTTCATCCAGCTATGCAAGTTTAATTCTTGGGCAAAGAACTAAGAGATCCAGCTTCAAGTCACCACTTACTGCTATCTCTTCCAGACAAGATACAGCTTCTGACCATTCTATTTTTGAATTTAGGAACAGAAATAAAAGCCCTCATCTTTAAAAATTTGTTTAAAAGGCATAAATGTCTAAAAAATAAAGTCTACTAAAGAAAAAAAAAGGCATACATGTCAAATGAGGAAAAACTAAGACAAGAGATGTTAAAATAAGGAGAGATTTGATTCTAAAATTTAAAAAAAAAAATTTTGCTACTTCTTTTCTGTTAAGGAATTCACAGCTACAAGTTTAAACTTCATCTGGTTTAGAGGAATTCAGTTTTTCCATACAGAGCATCAGCTCTCAACTTAACACCTTGGTATGTAGCCTAAGGAAGTTCAAAGCCATCTGCAATCGCTGCCTGCCTTTTAAGTAGAAAATCACAGGAGTCTAGGAGGAGGGCACATCCTATGACAGTTAGTTTAGCAATCAATTGGGTTAAGTTGGAGAATACTAAAGGCCTTCAGTTCAAGTTGCATCAATTGGGTTAAGTTGGAGAATACTAAAGGCCTTCAGTTCAAGTTGCTCAGTCATGTCTGACTCTTTGAGACCCCATGGACTGCAGTATGCCAAGCCTCTCTGTCCATCACCAACTCCCAGAGTTTACTCAAACTCATGTCCACTGAGTCGGTGATGCCATCCAACCATCTCATCCTCTGTCACCTCTTTCTCCTCCCACCTTCAATCCTTCCCAGCATCAGGGTCTTTTCCAGTGGGTCAGTTCTTTGCATCAGGTGGTCAAAGTATTGGCGTTTCAGCTTCAACATCAGTCCTTTCAATGAATATTCAGGACTGATTTCCTTTAGGATCGACTGATTTGATCTTCTTGCAGTCCAAGGGACTCTCAAGAGTCTTCTCCAACACCACAGTTCAAAAGCATCAGTTCTTCGGCAGGTCTTTCCTAAAGAGCCCAGACCCAGGACCAGAACACAGAACACTGCATCTCAGGGCTGGAATGGGCCTCACTGCTGCTTGGTCCAGTGGCCCTAAAATTGAACTCATCTACAAGCTTCAGAAAAACCCCTCAGGACTTCAGCTTCCAGAAAAGTGGAATAGACATTATTTTCTCTATTCTTCCCTGTAAGTATAACTTAAAACCCTGTCATTATATATAAAATAAATATTAAAAGGCTCTGAAAACTTGAGAGAAGGCAGATAGGATTGAGTATGTTCTCTGACCATGAGAGAATCAAATTAGAAATAAAAAATGGAAAGGTAACATAAAATCTCCAAACACTTGGAAGCAACAAATGAAAATACAACATATCAAAAATCGTCAGACACAGCTGAGGCAATGCTGAGGGGATATTTAATAGCACCAAGTGCATACATTAGAAAAGAGGAAGAATCTCAAATCAATTATTTAAACTCTTAGCTCAAAAGCCTGGAAAAAGAAGAAAGAGGGAAAAAAACAGAGGAAGAAAATATTTAAAATAACATAAATTAATGAAATTGAAAATAGAAAAACAATAGAGAAAAATCAATGAAACAAAGAGCTGTTCTATGAAAATATCAATAAAACTGACAAACCTCTAGCATGAATAACAGAAAAAACAGAGGGAAGACACAAATTACTAATATTAGTAATAAAACAAGGACATCACTATAGACTCTACAGACACTAAAATAATAATAAATAAATACTAAAAACAACTTCACATTCAGAATTTTGACCACTTAGGTGAAATTGATTCCTTAAAAAATACAAAGTACCACAACTCATACGACATGGAATAGATCATTTGAATCACCCTATAACTATTAAAGAAATTGAATTCACAATTTCAAAGCTTCTAAAATTGAAATCTCCAATCCCAGAGTTTTTCCAGATAATTTTTTTAAATGTTTGAGAGAATTAACGCTAATTCTACACAATTTTGTCCAGAAAATAGAAGAGGAGGAAACACTTCTCAGTTAATTTTATGAATTTAGTACTACTCTGATAGCCAAACTAGACAAAGACAGAAAAAGAGAAAGGAGACTACAGGCCAACATCTCTCATGATTACAGATGAAAAAATAGTTTATAAAATATTAACAAATAGAATTCATCAACATTTGAAAAGAGCTATACACTATGACCAAGTGGAGTTTATCCCAATATTTGAAAATCATTCAATGTACTCTATCATAGTAACAGGCTAAAGAAGAAAAACCATGTAATCATATTAGTTGATACGGGAAAAGTTTTTTACAAAATTCAACACATTCATGATTTAAAACTCTTAGGAAAATAGAAACATTAAAGGCAAATACAAAAAAACAAAAAACAAAAAACTTTAGCTCAATGGTAAAAGAATGAACACTTTTTGTTATGAACTGAATTGTGTCCCTCAAATGCATATGTTGAAGACCTAAACCCTCATGCCTCAGAATTTGACTCTAGACATAGCACCTTTAAAACATAATTAAATTAAAATGAGGGTCTTGGGGTGTCAGATCGGTGTCCTCATAGGCAAAGGGAGATTAGGACACCCAGAGACACCATGGGTGTGCATACAATGAGGGATGACAGTGTAAAGAGACTGTGAGAGGCCAGACCAGCCATGTGCAACTCAAAGAGAGAGTACTCAAAAAACCCCACACCTACTGACACTTTGATATCAGTTTCTAGTTTCAGGAACTGTGAGAAAATTAATTTCTTTTATTTTAGCCACTATTCTGTGTTATTTTTGTTATGGCAGCCCTAGTAAACTAGCATACTTTTCCTTCCAATATCAGGAAAAAGCAAGGATATCTGTTCTCTCCACTCTTAACATAGTGCTGGAAGCTCTAACTAGTGCAAAAAGGCAAGAAAAGGAAATAAAATGCATACAGATTTCAAAGGAAGAAATAAAACCTCCCTACTTATCAATGATATGAATGTCCATGTAGAAAATCCCAAGGAATCTACAAAAAGTATCCTAGAATTAATAAGTGAATTGAGTAAGATCATAATATACAAGGTTAACATATAAAAATTAGTTCTATTTTATATACTAGCAATGAATATACTGAAAACATCAAAATTTTAAATGGTTGGGTTCAGTATACAGAAAAGTGATTCAGTTATATATAAAGTGATATATATGTATATATATAAATACATATACATATACACATATATATATTTATACATACATATATATTTTATATACATATATATGTATACATATGTGTATATATGTGTATATATGTATATAAAAATATATATAAATACATATATATTTTATACATACATATATATTTTATATATATATACACATATATATACATATATATTTTTATACATACATATATATTTTTATATACACATATATATATAAAGTGAAAGTGGAGAGTGAAAAAGTTGGCTTAAAGCTCAACATTCAGAAAACGAAGATCATGGCATCTGGTCCCACCACTTCATGGGAAATAGATGGGGAAACAGTAGAAACAGTGTCAGAATTTATTTTTCTGGGCTCCAAAATCACTACAGATGGTGACTGCAGCCATGAAATTAAAAGACGCTTACTCCTTGGAAGGAAAGTTATGACCAACCTAGATAGCATATTCAAAAGCAGAGACATTACTTTGCCAACAAAGGTTTGTCTAGTCAAGGCTATGGTTTTTCCTGTGGTCATGTATGGATGTGAGAGTTGGACTGTGAAGAAGGCTGAGCACAGAAGAATTGATGCTTTTGAAGTGTGGTGTTGGAGAAGACTCTTGAGAGTCCCTTGGACTGCAAGGAGATCCAACCAGTCCATTCTGAAGGACATCAACCCTGGGATTTCTTTGGAAGGAATGATGCTAAAGCTGAAACTCCAGTACTTTGGCCACCTCATGTGAAGAGCTGACTCATTGGAAAAGACTCTGATGCTGGGAGGGATTGGGGGCAGGAGGAGAAGGGGACGACAGAGGATGAGATGGCTTGATGGCATCACTGACTCGATGGACGTGAGTCTGAGTGAACTCCGGGAGTTGGTGATGGACAGGGAGGCCTGGCGTGCTGCGAATCATGGGGTCGCAAAGAGTCGGACACGATTGAGCGACTGTTCTGCTCTGATCTTATAAGACACACAATGTACTTACAATTACACAATGTACTCCTTTCCTACCCTAGGATTAGATATAGACCCCTCCAAGGGAAAGTAAGAAAAGAGAGTAACAGTACACTCTTGCTGTAGATTGGTTCCCAATCTGACCCAGACTGAGGGGATAGGGAGGAAACAGAAACAGAATCCACCACAAATAGGCAAGTAAAGAGTACAGAAATGAAGGCTAAAGGATGAACTTCAGAGATTTTAAGATTTTGTATATGGCATTTAAAAGATTTGACTGGAGTCCAGAGTGACTTGGGTTTCTAAAGTTAGGTGTTTTGTGACTAAAATATTTGGAGGGAGGTTATAGATTAGTTGGATTTTGTAATGATAGGCTTTTACCTTGTAGTTGCTTTAACTCTTATGTTATTATGAAACAATTAGAACTGGAATGTTTTAATTTGACAATTGTTGATTTTATACATTTATTGATTTTTTTCATGTTTTAAATAGAAATTTTTTTTTCCTAGTTTGCAGAGTTAAGCATTTGTCCCCTATATCAATACACTCCCCACACCTAGCCCAAGCTGGGCTGAGGGACATTTGAGCATCTGATAATTCCATTAAACTGAGACTCTATAGTTAAGGGAGACTTGAGATAATTAAATCAGCATTACAATTGGTTATGGGCAAGTTTGCTTCAAAGTCATATTCTTTTTATTGAAGTAGAGTTGGTTTACAATATTGATTTAGTTTCAGGTATATAGCAAAAATGATTCTGTTTTATATATACATATATTTTTTGATATTTAAGTATTTCACATTATTTTCATTATAGGTTATTATATGATATTGAATATATTAATCATTCCCTGTACTATACTGTAAATCCTGTAGCTTATCTATTTCAAGGTCATTTTTAGAACACAGAGAGGTCCAGATAGAATTCTAAGTGAGAAGTATAGGCTGAAGCTCCAGGTTTGGAAACCATCAGTATATAAGTGGTCATTGAAACCAAGGTTGCATCTATCAAGGTGCTGGGTTACAAACAACAGAAACCAACCCTGGTTATTTAAGGAAATAATTTATTAGATATAGTAGGTAGCTTATGGAGTCTCCAGGAAAACAACAGAACCAAGTTTAGAGATTTTATGTAAGAAAGAATTCCCAATTCACATTGCAGGTGCTGAGTCCTGACTCTGCAGTTGGTACCACCAATCCTGCGAACATATGGCATTGGGTGCTACCATCAACTTCTGCAGCAGCTGCTTCTGGACACTGAAAGTGCTGCTTCCGCCTTTGCCAGAAGGGCTCCATTGAGAGGCTCCTCTTTCCTTTACTGGTTTCCCAACTCAGTCTGGCATGGGTACAATTAAACGCCTGGGTTCTAGCTGCAAGGGAGCCTGGAAATGTGCCTATTGTTATGGCCTCCTTAGTAGTAGGCCACCAGGTGGTTGGTGGTATAGTGGTTAGCATAACTGCCTTCCAAGCAATTGACCCAGGTTCTATTCCAGGCAAATGGAATAGAATGGGCTTTCCTAGTGGCTCAGACAGAAAAGAATCCACCTGCAATGCAGGAGACCCACGTTTGATCCTTGGGTCAGGAAGATCACCTGGAGAAGTGAATGGCTACCCACGCCAGTTTTCTTGCCTGGAGAATTCCATGGACAGAGGAGCATGGTGGCTACAGTCCATGGAGTCACAAAGAGTCAGACATGACTAAACAATTAACACTTTTTCACTTTTAGTAGGAAGCAAGGCCTTTTAAGGAGGAAAGAGGGCTAAATGTGCAAGGTGGTCAAGTGCTGCTGCTGCTAAGTTGCTTCAGTCGTGTCCGACTCTGTGCAACCCCATAGATGGCAGCCCACCAGGCTCCCCCGTCCCTGGGAGTCTCCAGGCAAGAACACTGGAGTGGATTGCCATTTCCTTCTCCAGGGGAATCTTTTCCACCCAGGGATCAAAGCCACATCTCTTACATCTCCTGCATTGGCAGGCGGGTTCTTTACCACTAGCACCACCTGGGAAGCCCTTAATGTGGCCAAAAGGAATAACGAATGTCCACTATAAGAACAGAAGCTGAGATGGTGAAAGAGCAGATGTGGAAGTAAAGAGAGAATATAATAATCAACAGTAAATATTTATTGAGTGCTTACATGTTCAGTACTTAATATATATGAAATGATTTACTCCTTAGAACAACTCTCTCAATTAGAAACTTTTTTTTTTTTAATAAACAGCACACATGTTTGAGAATTGGATAGTCATTCTTAGTTGCCTCACGTAGAAACTATCGGTTTGCAGGTAGAGAAACTGACTCAACAGAGAGATTAAACTCATTATCCAAGGTGACCCAGCAAGTAGCGCTAACTCCAGAATACATGATACTGCCTCTCCATGGAGAGGATGAAGATGGAATTCTAGGAAACACAGATATTTAGGCAACAGAGGAAGTGAAATGGATTGAGAAGCAATAAATGGTCACAGAGCCAGAGAAAACTCAAGAGAAGTACTCTATATCAGAAGTCCTAGAATAAGAAATGGCAGTTGTGCAAGTTTCCTAGGGCTGCTGCAACAAAGGAGCTTAAATAACAGAAATTTATTGTCTCACACTTTTGGAGGTTGGATGCCTGAGATGAAGGTACCAGCAGAGTTAGTTCCTTCTAAGGGCTAAGAGGGAAGGATCTGTTTCATGCTTCTCTTCTAGCTTCTAGGGCTTTGCTGGCAATCTTTAGCATCCTTTGACCTGTAGGTGCATCACCTGAGCTCTGCCTTCATATGGCATTCTCTTGAGTCTTCCCTCTTTATATGTATGTCTCCAAATTCCCCCTTTTTAGAATGACACCAATCATATTGGATTAGGGGTCTATAATACTCTCATGTGACATCATCTTAGCTAATTTACATCTATAATGGCCCTACTTCCAAATAAGATTACATGCTGAGATACTAGGGGTTAAAACTTTGACATATGAATTTGGGGATGGATGGGGATTCAACTCAACTCATAACAGTAGTCAACTATATGACTGCTGCAGAAAGGTCAAGAACAGTGACGGCTGCATATAAACTACTGGACTTGGCAACTAGGAGCTTACAGAGATTTGGCAAGAATTGTATTATTATTTCAGTAATATGATACTGGTAGACATATATTTTAAGAAGTTGACATAGGAAAGGTGCTTAAGAGAGGACACTGAGGGAAGTAAAAGTGAAATTCGCTCAGTCACGTCAGACTCTTTGCGACCCCATGGACTAGTCCATGGAATTCTCCAGGCCAGAATACTGGAGTGGGTAGCCTTTTCCTTCTCCAGGGGATCTTCCCAATCCAGGGATCAAACCCTGGTCTCCCACATTGCAGGCAGATTCTTTACCAGCTGAGCCACAAAGATGCATATACAATTCTCTATATGTTTGATGTGACAGGAAATGTATGGCCATCTCTATAGAGGGAAGCAGACCCCTGTGAAGTCTTTACCAAGTACTCAATGGTATAAATAGAAATGTTATGGTTTGGTGGTGTTACTTCCTATGTGTCAAGCCAAATCTTTAGGAATTATGATTTGAAGTCAACAACTGGTTTGGGGCAGGCATCTATACTACATGTGGTGGTGTTGCCATAGTGATTGTCACTCTAAGAAATTTGGGTAGGGTATTTACTGTGTTCAAAATGAAGACAAAATTTTATATACTAAGGACCTTTCCATATATCCTTCCTGAATGTTAATGTTTTTCAAATGAGTAATAGAACACTTCAGGTACTTTTGTTCCTTGAAAATGAAATACCTTTCTTCCTCTGTCTGAAGACACTCTTCTAAAATGCAAGAACTCAAATAACTGCAAATTCAAATACAGTTTTTGAGCTGTACCACAGGAAGGAATAGGATTCAAAAGGCCAGTTTCAGCACCTGCTGTTTTCATTTCTCTTTGCTAGGACCAGTTGCAGTGTTTCAGAAACAGAAGCTCTGAAAGCGAAGATGTATGATTGAGAACATGGAATTGGAACCCTACATATGTTTAAAACTCCAGTTTGAAAGAAATACTTTATTCCTTTTCAAACTTCCCTATAGTTGCAATGAATTCATTTCTTACATGATCCCACAGGATTGAATTTTATTATCTCAACTTCAGGATGGAAACAGTTTAGTCCTGTGTGCTAATGACTGATTCTCCCAGAGTGTGGCCACTTGGCTGCCAGGGCTTTTTGAGGTTCCTGCCATATCCAAGTTGCTCATTGTTGTGTATTTTTCACTTCCTTCTGTTTCTACTCCACTGCTTTCATCCATCAACACCGTGAGAGCCCTTGTGGAGTGTGTTGGAATCTCACCATGAATCCTACTCCACACAAACAGCCTGCTGTCTCGTCTCCACGTTCCACAGGTGTTCTCTGCCAGAGAATCAAGGAAATAAAACTTGGAAACTTGTCAAATTTCTGCTGATAGAGCCTAACAAATCTACAACAGAAAGGAGGCATAGATAGTCACAGTGCAGATGCTTTGTGTAAAAAGATTTTAGGAAGTTTATTTCCTTTGATGAGACACTTGATTCAAAAAGAAACCATCTCTTGGAAATGTCCAAATATGTTTACTAATCGAGTCAGTGATGCCATCCAGCCATCTCATTCTCTGTCGTCCCCTTCTCCTCCTGCCCCCGATCCCTCCCAGCATCAGAGTCTTTTCCAATGAGTCAACTCTTTGCATGAAGTGGCCAAAGTACTGGAGTTTCAGCTTTAGCCTCATTCCTTCCAAAGAAATCCCAGGGCTGATCTCCTTCAGAATGGATTGGTTGGATCTCCTTGCAGTCCAAGGGACTCTCAACAGTTTTCTCCAACCCCACAGTTCAAAAGCATCAATTCTTCAGTGAACTCCGGGAGTTGGTGATGGACAAGGAGGCCTGGCGTGCTGCAATTCGTGGGGTCGAAAAGAATCGGACACAACTGAGCGACTGATCTGATCTGATCTGATCTTGATTGTGGGGCTTCCCTAGTAGCTCAGATGGTAAAGAATCCGCCTGCAATGCAGGAGACCTGGGTTTGATCCCTCGGTCAGGAAGATCCCCTGGAGAAGGAAATGGCAACCCACTCCAGTACTCTTGCCTGGAGAATTCAGATGAGGCAACAAATAGGTGGCCATTACTGGGCAAGAACAGAACACAAAATGAGATGTTGGGCATCCTGGTCCCTTTGCAGGGAGGCACTGGCTGTCACTGATCAGCCCTCCTTTGTACTCTGGGGTGGCCTCTCACTCTCTTCTGCACTTCCTCTTCCACCTATACCAGGCCTCAAAATTTCAGGTTCAGTGTTCCCATGAAAACTAAGAAGTCTAAAAAGGCTTAACACAAAAATAATGTTTCCACCAAAAGAAGCCAGTCCTTTTACAACAACCGGCAGAAAAGTTTTAGTTCACACGGTTGTTGTTTTTTTTTTCTGGATTTGGCTCTAGCACAACTAAAGAATCATTCATAGCACCACCCCAAGACAGCTGCTGTCTAACCTAGAAGAAAATCTAGATCTGTACTTTTAGAAAAATAAGATAAAAACTTGATTAAAAACTGTGAAATTACACTTTTTATTTATAGTGTAAATATACATTTATAAACAGGACTTGAGATTAAGGTTTCTACATTTCCCTTCCTGGCTGACAATGCCACAGATAGGGTAGGGAGGGGATAGTAGATTGCTTTATCACACACTCTACCCTCCTCCAATCCCACCCCAACCTTTCCAGGCAAGCTGAGGAATTTGACTCTGTCATTCCTTCCTCCTTTCCTTCCTTCTCTCTTCCATACACTCCTCTTTCTTAGCTATCTTTACTTGTTTTGTGGGAGATTCTAATAGACAGGTTGTTTGTTTAGTCGCTGAGTCATGTCCAACTCTTGTGATCCCATGGATTGTAGTCTGCCTGGCTTCTCAGTCCATGGGATTCTCCAGGCAAGAATACTGGAGTGGGTTGCCATTCCCTTCTCCAGGGGATCTTCTTGACTCAGGAATCAAACCCAGGTCTCCTGCAGGTAGATTATTTACCAACTGAGCTATGAGGCAAGCTCTAACAGACAGGAATTAGATCTAAATCTGATCTTGGTCTATCACCCATAAATTATTTCTGGTGTAATTTTGAAGACACTAATTGCTTCTTACAATAATCCTCCTTTCCCAAAGTTTAGGAAACTGCTGCCAGCATCCTTTCAGCTAGATCCTGCTGCTGCTGCTGCTAAGTCGCTTCAGTAGTGTCTGACTCTGTGCAACCCCATAGACGGCAGCCCACCACGCTCCCCCGTCCCTGGGATTCTCCAGGCAAGAACACTGGAGTGGGCTGCCATTTCCTCCTCCAATGCATGAAAGTGAAAAGTGAAAGTGAAGTTGCTCAGTCGTGCCCTACTCTTAGCGAACCCATGGTTTGCAGCTTACCAGGCTCCTCTGTCCATGGGATTTTCCAGGCAAGAGTACTGGAGTGGGGTGCCATTGCCTTCTCCGCAGCTAGATCCTAATCATCTTAAAAGCTCAAAACTTAGCAGCTATAAGGTAATCTGCTACAAGGTCAGCAATAGATTTGGTTTTCTTTGGTACCAAGTAGATAAATGTCCCAAAAGCCATACCCAGGCAAACTCTTGGGAGGAAAGCTTCAAAATGGCTTCTCTCAACTCTACTCCTTCCCTTTGGAACTCCAAAAGATCAAACCATGAAGTCTGGTAGGATACAAACAGCAGTTAAAGCCCACACAGTGCAGAGTAGTAAAAAAAAAAAAAGGTCTCAACACGGCATGGATATGTGCTTAAACTCAATCTAAGCAATCTGATTCTTCTACAAGGTTTAACTTTTAATTTAAAGAATACATGCTCTTGTTATATACATTTAAAAAGTTCTTCTCTACCTACATTTACTCAAAAGCCCAGTGGTGTCCTTAAGCACTTTGGCTTTGTCAGGACTCCTACAGTACCCAACTCTAGTCAATGTACCGTGGTCTGTGAGTAGCTCTCCTAGGAATTGTCCAGCCTGCATGACAGAACATTGAGCCCCTGGTTGGAGTTCTGGTATACTACCAGCTGTGTGAACTCAGGGAAGCTGTTTCTTCTCTAAGTCTCATATTCCTCATCTATAGAAAGGAGATGCTTTTGGTACCTCACTCTTAGGATTGCTGTCAGGAATAAATGAAGTCAATTAATTAAGGACATGGTAATAACTGTTTCCCTGGTAGCTCAGACGGTAAATAATGCAGGAGACCCAGGTATGATCCCTGGGTGGGGAAGATCCCCTGGAGAAGGTGATGGCAACCCACTCCAGTATTCTTGTCTGGAAAATTCCAGGGACAGAGGAGCCTGGTGGGCCACAGTCCATGGGCTTGAAAAGAGGTGGACACAACTGAGCAACTAACACACAATAATTGTTAGGTATATTGTTAAAAATAACAAATGGGTACTGAATACCCTAAGGTCCCCATTCCTCTTGTATTTAGTCACAGAGAACACATCTGTAAGAGCAGTAAATGAGCATAGGGCAGGAGTACATTGCTATACCCACAGCAACACAGTTATTCAAGGCTCTTATCTAATGTAATATGAATCTTGACTCCTAGAAAGCTCCTTCAGGGTGCCAGGCTTTTCTGTTACCAGTCTACCCCCTTAGATCTGCAGCAGACCTGACATCACTATGTACCCATTGTTGTCTGACTTGCCTTGGCTCTGGCCACCTAGCTCTTTTCCTTCAGCTCTTCCACTCTCCATGACTGTCCACCATGGAGATTTAAATAGAGTTATTACCCAGGGAAGGTGGGATCCTGGAATCTAACATTGGGAGCTGCAAGTTCTATGATCGAGTACACTGGGAAAGGTAGCTTCTGGTTTTTTTTTCCCCTCCTGTCCTTGAAATCCAGGTCTAGCTTCATGGCAAGAAGCTACAGAGGTACCTTTTCAGTGAGATTCTACTGAAAACTGCAATGCAGCAGGAAAATTACAGGAACATGCGTGTCCAAAAACAAATATAAGGGAAGGGTAGAAATAAGGTTGTATAAAAAAGAGAATAAGAGCAAATGAGGTGGAGGAAAGAAGTGATGAGAGTCTCCAGTTGCTGGAGACTATGATGACATCTGCCCTTTATCAACCTATGTCAAGATCTAGGATGGTTTCTGGGTTTATTAACCACACTCATCTTTGTACTGAGTTAGCATTGTAAATAACAAGGGTCAGTGACCCCTTATTATCTAAAGTAATGGGGATAAATTTAAGATACAAGCGTGCAATAAGAGAGAGAGAGAGGTAGAAAAAGGAAAAAGAAGACTGGAGAAAAGGAGGCAGGAAAAGGAAAGCTGAAAAAAGTTACTGCTCTTGAGGAACCAGTTACCAGGCATAGTTGCCACTGCTACACATATTTTGCAGAGAAGGGAGTGAAAGAGATGAAGCCTGTTGCACCGCCAGGACCCTTAATTCTATCCCCACTCAGGCCCAACTTTGAGATTTTGAGAGACTAAAGTAGTGCTCAGAGTGCCCAGGGAGGCGGTTAGGATCCTTTTTGTTTGTTGACGTGGTCCTCTCCTGTCCCTGTGACTGAGACTGTGCCTACCAGACCTCCAACTACTGGGAGTGTGAGCAGATGAAGGGCCTAGCTCCTCTGCTCTGAAATCCGTCATATTTGTTCCAAGGCCAGGTTCTCCACAGACTGCTCCTGTCAATGACAGAGTACAGTGGGGATGCTAGGGCAGGCCACTTCTGGGAGACACAGGAATCTTCTGGTGATTTTTTTTTTTTTTTTTTTGGCTCTCCAATAGCCTTGCTGAGCCTTTCTTAGTTCATGGCAGTCTAAGATCTTCCATCCATCCTTCTCCCTTCTCTCTCTTCTTCCCTTGGTATCAGATTAGTTGCTTCCTGAACTGATGGCTCTCCCAGGCTTTTTGGCCTCCCTGCTTATTTTCTTTCACAGGTGGTCCCTTCTAATAAAACCCTTGCATATTTAATCTCAATTTGGTGCCTGCTTCCCAGGCTCACATAATTGCTAAGCACTAACAGAAATAGGAAGTCCTAGCTCTTACTACTCATCATGCACAATGCAAGGTCCTAAATCACTGCTTGTTCATTTCTACTTAGATGGTCTTCACTGTGCTCCAGGTGTGAGGTAAAAGCCTCGGTGGTTGACAGGTCATTCCCATGCTTAAATGCAGCAGTTCTGGCTTTGTTTATGAGCATTCCCTTGGTCCATTTCTGTGGGAAAGTGGGATATTCCCCTTTCCAGGTAAAAGGCTTGGTTTTACTCCTCTAATTCCATTATAAAGGAGTCAACAGCAGCATCAACTTATTTGATCTCAACATTATAGGTGTCTAACTTTCAAGGTATGGAGTACTTATTCTCCATTTCTTTCCAGAAGCCATGACCTTCAATTGCCCCATCCAAGGGAAGAATCCCATTTGGAATGACACACGGGAGCCTTCTTTGTCCACCCACACCTGCAGATTCTGTATTGTATCATTACATCTATGAAAAGTCACAATTATTCCACAGCTTTTCAACCCATAGAGATAAAACTGAGTTCCGTCTAAGGCTATGTCCTTAGTTTTTTCTTAGAAGCTTTACTTAATGAGCTTATAATTTCTATGTACAGTAGAGCACAGGCACATAATGAACACATATTTTGGGGATGTTGGCATATGAATATTTGGCAAAAGAAACATGCAAACCATAATATTTTCTCTTGTTTGAAAAAGCCTACCAAACATGTAGCCTTCCAAACAAGAAGGCTTGTTTTTATTTCCTTGAGCATCTAAGAATTTGTAGTTTTTTTTTATTGTGGTAAAATACACATAACATAAAATTTACCATTTAGAACTGTAAACTTCAGTAACATTTGATACATTCACAATGTGTGCAACCATCACCAATATCTAGTTCCAGAACATTTTTATCACCCCAAAAGACAGCCCGATACCCATTAAGCAATCACTTTTTTTTTACCTCCTCGTCACTCCAGTTCAGTTTATTTCAGTCACTCAGTCATGTCTGACTCTTTGTGACCCCATGGACTGCAGCATGCCAGGCTTCCCTGTCCATCACCATCTCTCAGAGTTCACTCAAACTCATGTCCATTGAGTCCGTAATGCCATCCAACCATCTCGTCCCCTTCTCCTCATACCTTCAATCTTGCCCCACATCAGGGTCTTTTCCAATGAGTCAGCTCTTCGAATTAGGTGGCCAAAGTATTGGAGTTTCAGCTTCAACATCAGTCCTTCCAATGAATATTTAGGACCAATTTCCTTTAGGATGGACTGGTTGGATCTCCTTGCTGTCCAAGGGACTCTCAAGGGTCTTCTCCAACACCACACTTCAAAAGCATCAATTCTTTGGCACCTAGCTTTCTTTATAGTCCAACTCTCACATCCATACATGACTACTGGAAAAACCATAGCCTTGAATAGCGGGCCATCGTTGGCAAAATAATATCTCTGCTTTTTAATATGCCGCCTCAGTTCAGTTCAGTCGCTCAGTTGTGTCCAACTCTTTGCAACCCCATGAATTGCAGCACGCCAGGCCTCCCTGTCCATCACCAACTCCCGGAGGCCACCCAA
>NW_011495048.1:9408444-9414463 GCF_000754665.1 Bison bison bison
CCAGATTCATGTCCATCAAGTCAGTAATGCCATCCAGCCATCTCATCCTCTGTCGTCCCCTTCTCCTCCTGCCCCCAATCCCTCCCAGCATCAGAGTCTTTTCCAATGACTCAACCCTTTGCATGAGGTGGCCAGAGTACTGGAGTTTCAGCCTCAGCATCATTCCTTCCAAAGAAATCCCAGGGCTGATCTCCTTCAGAAGGCACTGGTTGGATCTCTTTGCAGTCCAAGGGACTCTCAAGAGTCTTCTCCAACACCACACTTCAAAAGCATCAATTCTTCAGCGCTCAGCCTTCTTCTCTCTCACATCCATACAGGACCACTGGAAAAACCATAGCCTTGACTAGACGAACCTTTGTTGGCAAAGTAATGTCCTTGCTTTTGAATAAGCTATCTAGGTTGCTCATAACTTTCCTTCCAAGGAGTAAGCGTCTTTTAATTTCATGGCTGCAGTCACCATCTGCAGTGATTTTGGAGCCCAAAAAAGTCTGACACTGTTTCCACTGTTTGCCCATCTATTTCCCATGAAGTGATGGGACCAGATGCCATGATCTTCGTTTTCTGAATGTTGAGCTTTAAGCCAACTTTTTCACTCTCCACTTTCACTTTCATCAAGAGACTTTTTAGTTCCTTTTCACTTTTTGCCATAAGGGTGGTGTCATCTGCATATCTGAGGTTATTGATATTTCTCCTGGCAATCTTGATTCCAGCTTGTGCTTCTTCCAGCCCAGCGTTTCTCATGATGTACTCTGCATAGAAGTTAAATAAGCAAGGTGACAATATACAGCCTTGACGTCCTCCTTTTCCTATTTGGAACCAGTCTGTTGTTCCATGTCCAGTTCTAATTGTTGCTTCCTGACCTGCATACAAATTTCTCAAGAGGCAGGTCAGGTGGTCTGGTATTCCCATCTCTTTCAGAATTTTCCACAGTTTATTGTGATCCACACAGTCAAAGGTTTTGGCATAGTCAATAAAGCAGAAATAGATGTTTTTCTGGAACTCTCTTGCTTTTTTGATGATCCAGTGGATGTTGGCAATTTGATCAGGTTGGTCATAACTTTCCTTCCAAGGAATAAGCATCTTTTAATTTCATGGCTGCAGTCACCATTTGCAGTGATTTTGGAGCTCCCCAAAAGGAAGTCTCACTGTTTCCACGGTTTCCCCATCTATTTCCCATGAAGTGATGGGACTGGATGCCATGTTCCTAGTTTTCTGAATGTTGAGCTTTAAGCCAACTTTTTCACTCTCCTCTTTCACTTTCATCAAGAAGCTCTTTAGTTTTTCTTCACTTTCTACCATTAGGGTGGTGTCATCTGCATATCTGAGGTTATTGATATTTCTCCCTGCAATCTTGATTCCAGCTTGTGTAACCCCAAGGCAGCCACTAATTTGCTTTTTGTTTTTATAGATTTTACTTATTATGGATATTTCATATAAATGAAATCATATAATATGCAGCCTTTTGTGTTTCCTTCAGATAACAAATTATTTTCAAGATTCATTCAGATTATCACATGTCCAAGTATTTCATTCCTTTTTACGGCTGAATAATATTCCATTGTATGGTCAGTTAATCTTTATTGCTTATAGATTCTGTATCTGCAAATTTTCCTACTTGCTGAGATTTATCTGTAAGCCTCCAATCAATACATGTAGTGTTTTTGTGACCATTCACAGACATGCACATGCACAGAGTGTTGAAAATTTTTAGTCACTTGATGTGCATGTTACCAGTGAAGGTATAAAAAAAGCAATATTTTGCTTTTTTTGTTTCAGCACTCACACTGTTAAGCGTCCCTTTCACACCCTATTTATTTCCAGTCAGGTTTTATGCAGTTGGGGGACTTTTGTTGGTGATTTCACTGTTTAATAGGCCCTCCAAGTATAGTATTAGAATGCTGTCTAGTGTTACAGCATCTAGTGCAAGAAGACTATGATATGCCTTATGGAGAAAACATACGTGTGTTAGACAAGCTTCATTCAGGAATGAATAACAGTGCTGTTGGTCACAGGTTCAGTGTTAATGAGCAACATGTAGTAATGTGTCTTTAAACAGGAACACACATAAAACAAGGCTATCTATTGAACAGTTGAGGAAAATGTGGCCAGAGGCTTGTAGGAACCTAGCCCTCTATTTCCTGTAGACTAATAGTTCAGCATTTGCTAATTCAGTGTTTGTGACTTCTTTATATAAAACTGTCTCTCTTTATTGTGAATAAAGAGGTCCGACTGTATGAATCACATTTTGTTTATCTTTTCATCAGTTGATGGACATTTGGGTTGTTTCCATTTTGGGCTGTTATGAGTAATATTGCTGTGGACATTTGTGTACAAACTTTTGCTTCAACACCTGTTTTTTAATTCTTGGGAGCATATAACCAGATGTCCTCAGTTTTCTTTTTCTTTAATTTTTATTGGAGAATAGTTGATTTATAATGTTGTGTTAGCTTTAATCAATATGACCCCACAAGAAATCACTGCTACAAGAAATGAGGAAGGAGGTTTGGGGAGTAAAAGGTGGAGAAAGAAAAGAGACAGAAGGCAAAATATGTGAGTTGGGCTCAGGGTGAAAACAGAACTGGGCTTTGTGTTGCAGAGCAAAGAAGATGATCGAAAGGAGGCCAAGGACAAAGAAAAACAAAACTTGAAGAGATCAGGAATAGAACCAAATCAAGATCAAAATTAGGCAGGTCCTTAAGCTAAGGGTCCACCCAAATGGACCAGGGAGAAGGCAGTGCATGAGACAGAGGAGAGCAGATCAGAGCAAGAGGAAGATAGGAAGAACTAGAAAGAGTCCTAGAGCTGTTAGACACACGTCCTGGTGCTCTTTTTTTCCTTTTTTCTAATTGAGGTATTGTTGACATGAAACACTATATTAGTCTCAGGTATATAGTATAATGATTCAATATTTGTTTGTATTTTGAAGTGATGACTTCAATAAGTCTGGTTAACATACATCACTACACATAGTTACAATGTTTTTTAACATTTTTTTCTTGTGATAAGAACTTTTAAAATCTCTTATTGGTGCCCTTGATTGGTGCTTGCAACTGCCGTTAGAGGCCATTTAGCACAGCTGTGTCACATCTGAAGCCAGGTCTAACTTGGGTGTATCAGGCCAGTTGTATCATACTAGATGAGTTGTTCCGTCTTTCTGTTTCAATTTTCTCATCTTAAAACACCACCAATAATGGCGTTTACCTCATAAGGTAATTGTAAGTAATAAGATATTGAATGTGAATTAATTAGCATAGCACCAGGCACATAAGTGCTTGATAAATGTAGATTGTTGGCCCTCTGTATCTGTGGATTCTGCATCCATGCATTCAACCAACCCTGGATCAAAAATACTTGAATAAAAATTCTAGAAATTTCCAAGAAGCAATTTTTAATTTGCTGTGTGCTGTCAACTATTTATATAGTATTTACATAGCATTTACATTGTATTAGATATTTTAAGTAATCTAGAGATTTAAAGTTCATGGAAGACTGTGCACAGTTACATGTAAATACTACACCATCTTATAAGGGGCTTGAGCATTTGTGGATTTTTATATCTGTGGATGATCTGGAACTAATCTGTCACAGATACGGGCATGTGACTGTGTATTGACTCTATGTATGTAGACATGTGTGTTCAGGGAGGACCGTTAGAATGGAGAGGAGACGTTAAGGCAGCACACCCATAGGACAATTATGCCATACTCAGTTTTTAAGCAGAGGCCAAGATGGGATTAGATATGCAAGAGATTTATTGGGGAAATGCCTGTGAAGGATAAAGTGGGAGAGAGCAGAAGCAGGTAGGAAATGTCATCACATCACAATGTAAGTCTGGCACATATGTAAGGAGAGAGGGAAGGAAGGAGACTGGGTAGAAAGATCCTCAAACATAGCACAGTTCTGAGCAAATTTTGGCCAGGTTGATAGGGAGACTCTGAACTAAAGTTGTCCATTAGGGGAATCTCCCCTTGGGTAATGGCCTCACTTGAGTATCCGCACTGTGCCCAGTCATTGAATGGGAGCCGCTGGAGGCTGCTGGTCAGCAATACTCTTCACAAAAGGTTCTCTTAACAGAACATCTGAAAAGTATATCTCTATGTCCCTTACCTCCCAACAATAAACTATCAAAACCCATTTACTCACTGACTGAATTTGCTATAAGGATAAGAGAGTGCTTTCCACGATGTATTTGTACCTCCTATAGAAGCCCCTTGGACTACAAGGAGATCCAACCTGTCCATCCTAAAGGAAATTGGTCCTGAATATTCATTGGAAGGACTGATGCTGAAGCTGAAACTTCAATACTTTGGCCACCTGATGCGAAGAACTGACTTATCTGAAGAGACCCTGATGCTGGGAAAGATTGAAGGCAGGAGGAGAAGGGAATGATAGAGGATGAGATGGTTGGATGGCATCACCAACTCAATGGACATGAGTTTCAGTAGACTCTGGGAGTTGGTGATGGACAGGGAAGCCTTGTGTGCTGCAGTCCATGGGGTTGCCAAGAGTCGAATATGACTAAGAGACTGAACTGAATAGAAGCCCCACAATAGCCTGGTACTTGGTTTCCCCATCTGAGGTAAACTTACCAAACTTCCTTCTAATTGCCCTCATGAATTGGTTTGTTCCATTTTCCAATTCCAGCTGCAGTAGGTTTCACCTTTCTACATAGTTCCTGTTGGACATAAGGCTGGATCTGCTTAATGGGTTTCAAGATTTGACTTTTCCCCTGAATACTGTTCTTGCTTCTCTATTTGTTTCATGTCCCCAAAGCTTCAGACCAGCTCCACCCTATTCTTAATCCCAGCACCAGTTTCCAGAAATCAAACCCGCATCAGAGTCATGCGTTCCTTTGGTTTGAATCCAGCAACTGAGAAACAAACATTTTCTCCTCATAGATAAAAAAAGATAATGTGATTGATTTCTTTTTTCTTTTCTATTCAACAGCATTTTAACAGGTTAATAACTCCATGTGTTCTTTTTTCCCCCAAGATAACTATATAGATTTATAAATAGTAATTGAAACTTCCCAGGAGCTTTTGGGAAATTTGACAAAGCTAATCAGAGTTTATCAGATGGAATTAAAAAGTTAGAAGAATTAAGTCATCTCTGAAGGAAAAAAAAAAGCTACAAAGGGGCAAATTCTTAGTGATAAAAATGTATTGTAAAGAATATTACAGAGGTTTTAACATTCACAGGACAAGGTGCTATAACTGAATTCAGTTTAGTTCTTGGACTCAACCAAATTTCCTTGACTGTAGAAAATGCTCAATTCTGACTGTTGGTTTAACGTAGTTTAGTTTAAAATGTAGTAAATGTTCAATCAACTCCAAGATCTAAGGTTACCCAACTTCTTGCCAGGTTATGGATGAGTTCTAATTTACCCTGAGTTTATCAGAACATCTTGGCCTGGGCAGGAGTACCTTGTTCTTATGCTGGACTTTATCAACATGAGAGTATAACATGTTGTTACCTGCCCTGATTTTAAGGGTCCTTTTGAACCCCATCCCAAGCTTCTTTTTCAGTCCTTTGGCTTTCTCGTCACTTTTTCATCATCATTGGGAGCTCAGAAACTTTCAGCGTCTTCCAGAACCACCCTGGAGTATGAGATTCTGCCAACAGACTCTTAGGCCTATCTGCCCACATACCTCCCTCAAGCTGGCTCATCTACCTTCCAGGTGGCGAGTTTCTCAAAATCCTGGCCAAACTCACTAACTCGGGGCTACTCAAGTTCTAGAGTCTCTTTGGTTGGGATTTCCTCAAAGCTTTCTGGCTGTTTCTATTACACTTTTTCCATCTGGGCTTTGACTGTAGGTAGGTGGCATGTATAGCAGTGAAGCAAGTTAGGGGAATGGTTCTACAGTAGAGTCTGTATTTTATTCAGTTCAGTTCAGTCACTCAGTTGTGTCCAACTCTTTGAGACTCCATGAATCGCAGCACGCCAGGCCTCCCTGTCCATCACCATGTCCTGGAGTTCACTCAAACTCACATCCATCGAGTTGGTGATGCCATCCAGCCA
>NW_011495048.1:9414566-9416838 GCF_000754665.1 Bison bison bison
TTCAGAAGCATCAATTCTTCAGTGCTCAGCTTTCTTCACAGTCCAACTCTCACATCCATACATGACCACAGGAAAAACCATAGCCTTGACTAGACGAACCTTTGTTGGCAAAGTAATGTCTCTGCTTTTGAATATGCTATCTAGGTTGGTCATAACTTTTCTTCCAAGGAGTAAGCGTCTTTTAATTTCAAAGCTGCAGTCACCATCTGCAGTGATTTTGGAGCCCAAAAAAACAAACTCTCTCACTGTTTCCACTGTTTCCCCATCTATTTCCCATGAAGTGATGGGACCAGATGCCATGATCTTCGTTTTCTGAATGTTGAGCTTTAAGCCAACTTTTTCACTATCCTCTTTCACTTTGATCCAAAACCTCTTCTCCCTTACTGCTGTTCAAATTTCTTGCTTCCTTTTTCCCCGTGGGGAGAGGACACAGAAAAATGGCTATTATATACAGTCACGCACTCTTCTCTACTCTGTTTTTCACAATAAACTATTCTTAACCCTCAGAGTTGGCACTTTCTATTTAAATCTAGTGTACAATTACAAGAAAATTTTTTCTCTTTTAACAAAAACTTAGTCTTACAAATCAAAAGGTTTCAGCCTATTGTTTCTGAACAATAATATTTAAGAATTCCTCCAAAATTCAATTGACATTTTTTGTCTTAGTAGCTAGACATTTTCCCCTTGAAGTTCAGATATGTAAACTGACATCACTTGTTTAAGTGTGGTGAAAAAAATGAATGTAAAATATAATTTAATATCAAAATATTGCCCAATGTAACATAAATTTATGGTTCAATTGTAGAAAACATGAAAATCTTATGATAAGATACTCTATGACAAATTTTTCCCTCATAGCTTATAATTATAATAATCCCCACTAGTCTACATATTTCCTCTAGGCTCAATGTTTTGCTGCTGCTGCTAAGTCACTTCAGTCATGTCTGACTCTATGCGACCCCATGGACTGCAGCTTACTAGGCTTCTCCGTCCATGGGATTCTCCAGGCAAGAACACTGGAGTAGGTTGCCATTTCCTTCTCCAATGCATGAAAGTGGAAAGTGAAAGTGAAGTCGCTCAGTCATGTCCGACTCTTAGTGACCCCATGGACTGCAGCCTACCAGGCTCCTCCATCCATGGGATTTTCCGGGAAACAGTACTGGAGTGGGGTGCCATTGCCTTCTCCGGGCTCAATGTTTTAGTTTTATTTAAATATTATTAAATAGAGTTCTACCTCTGATAATGGTTGAGTAGGTTATTTGGAATTAATCCTGGCACTGATAACAACTTACTAAGATGGAGAAAATAGAAAGTAAACATTTGTTTGCTGCTGCTACTGCTGCTAAGTCGCTTCAGTCGTGTCCGACTCTGTGCGACCCCAGAGACAGCAGCCCACCAGGTTTCTCCGTCCCTTGGATTCTCCAGGCAAGAACACTAGAGTGGGTTGCCATTTCCTTCTCCAATACATGAACGTGAAAAGTGAAAGTGAAGTCGCTCAGTCGGGTCTGACTCCTAGGGACTCCATGGACTGCAGCCTACCTGGCTCCTCTGTCCATGGGATTTTCCAGGCAAGAGTGAGGTGCCATTGCCTTCTCTGAAACATTTGTTTAGGGCTCCAGAAAACTGTTGAAACAGTTAATAGGGCCAAGATCCCCAAAAGAAAGAAGTCTAGAGCGGGAACTCAGCATTTGATGCTTTTTTCCATAAAGAGAGTTGCTGATTATGAAACTGAGGGCATGAGAGGCTCAGCAAATCTCTTGGGCTGGAAAAAACCTATCAAGGAGGAGTCTTGATAGACTCTGCTGTCTAGGTTGGTCATAACTTTTCTTCCAAGGAGCAAGCATCTTTTAATTTCATGGCTGCAGTCACCATCTGCAGTGATTTTGGAGCCCCAAAAAATAAAGTCTGACGTTGTTTCCACTGTTTCCCCATCTATTTCCCATGAAGTGGTGGGACTGGATGCCATGATCTTCGTTTTCTGAATGCTGAGTTTTAAGCCAACTTTTTCACTCTCCTCTTTCACCTTCATCAAGAGGCTTTTTAGTTCTTCTTCACTTTCTGCCATAAGGGTGGTGTCATCTGTATATCTGAGGTTATTGATATTTCTCCTGGCAATCTTGATTCCAGCTTGTGCTTCTTTCAGCCCAGCATTTCTCATGATGTACTCTGCATAGAAGTTAAATAAGCAGGGTGACAATATACAGCCTTGACGTACTCCTTTTCCAATTTGGAACCAGTCTGTTGTTCCATGTCCAGTTCTAACTTGTTTCCT
>NW_011495048.1:9416938-9417510 GCF_000754665.1 Bison bison bison
CAATCCCAAAGAAAGGCAATGCCAAAGAATGCTCAAACTACCGCACAATTGCACTCATCTCACACGCTAGTAAAGTAATGCTCAAAATTCTCCAAGCCAGGCTTCAACAATACATGAACCGTGAACTTCCTGATGTTCAAGCTGGTTTTAGAAAAGGCAGAGGAACCAGAGATCAAATTGCCAACATCCGCTGGATCATGGAAAAAGCAAGAGAGTTCCAGAAAAACATCTATTCCTGCTTTATTGACTAGGCCAAAGCCTTTGAGTGTGTGCATCACAAGAAACTGTGGAAAATTCTGAAAGAGATGGGAATACCAGACCACCTGACCTCCCTCTTGAGAAATTTGTATGCAGGTCAGGAAGCAACAGTTAGAACTGGACATGGAACAACAGACTGGTTCCAAAATAGGAAAAGGAGGACGTCAAAGGGCTGTATATTGTCACCCTGCTTATTTAACTCTATGCAGAGTACATCATGAGAAACCTGGACTGGGAAGATACACAAGCTGGAATCAAGATTGCTGGGAGAAATTCAATAACCTCAGATATGACAGATGACACCACCCTTATGG
>NW_011495048.1:9417610-9419641 GCF_000754665.1 Bison bison bison
AATATACAGCCTTGACGTACTCCTTTTCCAATTTGGAACCAGTCTGTTGTTCCATGTCCAGTTCTAACTTGTTTCCTGACCTGCATATAGATTTCTCAAGAGGCAGGTCCGGTGGTCTGGTATTCCCATCTCTTTCAGAATCTTCCATAGTTTATTGTGATCTACACAGTCAAAGGCTTTGGCATATGGAAGCCTACAGATGTGAAAAAATTACACTGAACTCCTCCCCCTCCACACACACACAAGTGCCTGTATAACTGTTGAATGTGCTGTATGAATTGTGCCAATGTCCATTTCCTGGTTTTCATATTGCAGTTCTGTGTGATGTTGACATTTGGTGGGAGAGATGTACATGCATACAGGCTAAGTTGCTTCAGTCGTGTCTGACTCTTTGTGACTCCATGGACTGTAGCCCACCAGACTCCTCTGTCTATGGGATTTTCCAGGCGAGAATACTGGAGTGGGTTGCCATTTGCTTCTCCAGGGAGAGATGTGGGAAAGGAGTAAATGGGAATTCCACATAATTTCACATTTCTTTGTAACAACATATGAATCTATAAGTATTTAAAATAAAATTTTAAAAAGACTACAAAAAAATAATGCCTCACTCCAAAAAAATTGAACCAGATGTTTGGTGTGGAGTCTAGTCACCTACGTATTTTTAAATCTTTCACTGTGATTCTAATGCGCATCTAGGGTTGAGAACTACTGCCTTACTGGTACTGTTAGGACACTTTGAATAATTTCAATACTTGGTTAAGGTTATCTGCCACTAGTCTAGTTTCTTCCAGAGCAAGAATAAATCCTCCCTGGAAGAAAATAACACATTCAGGGTCAAAAATTATCTCTATAATTTTTCAAACTGAATGCCCATCAAGAGGACAAAATTTGATCTAAACAGATAATAGAAACATCCACAGAAGATCAGGATACTGAAATTATCAGCCAATGATTTAAAAATAACTGTACTTAATGTGCATTGATGGATAAATGGACCAAGAAAATGTGAGACACATACACACAATGGAATATTATTCAGCCTTAAAAAAAGAGAAGGAAACTTGCCATTTGTGACAACATGGGTGAATCTGTGGTGAGCATTATGATAAGTGAAATAAACCAGACAGAGAGACAAGTACTGCATGGTATTACTAACATGTAGAATCTAAAAAAAAAAAAAAATCAAACTCATAGAAATAAAAAGTAGAATAATGGCTGCCATGGACTGCAGAAGAGGGGAATATGAGAGAAAGTTGATAAAAGAGTACAAACTTTCAGTTATAAGATTAATAAAGTCTGAGGCTCTAATATGTAGCATGATGATTACAGATAATGATATTGTATAATAGAAATTTGCTAAGCATTCTCACCAAAAAATGGTAAATATGTGACGCAATAGATGTGTTATTTAACTAGATTATGGGAATCCTTTAATAATGCAAATGTATACAAAATAATCATTAACCATGATTAACTATTAATCATTGACTAATTATTAGATAGAGTGCCTGATGAACTATGGAATGAGGTTCGTGACATTGTACAGGAGACAGGGATCAAGACCATCCACATGGAAAAGAAATGCAAAAAAGCAAAATGGCTGTCTGGGGAGGCCTTACAAATAGCTGTGAAAAGAAGCGAAGGGAAAAGCAAAGGAGAAAAGGAAAGATATAAGCATCTGAATGCAGAATTCCAAAGAATAGCAAGAAGAGATAAGAAAGCCTTCCTCAGCAATCAATGCAAAGAAATAGAGGAAAACAACAGAATGGGAAAGACTAGAGATCTCTTCAAGAAAAGTAGAGATACCAAGGGAATATTTCATGCAAAGATGGGCTCGATAAAGGACAAAAATGGTATGGACCTAACAGAAGCAGAAGATATTAAGAAGAGGTGGCAAGAATATACAGAAGAACTGTACAAAAATATCTTCACGACCCAGATAATCATGATGGTGTGATCACTGACCTAGAGCCAGACATCCTGGAATGTGAAGTCAAGTGGGCCTTTGGAAGCATCACTACATACAAAGCT
>NW_011495048.1:9419741-9423849 GCF_000754665.1 Bison bison bison
CTGTATATTGTCACCCTGCTTATTTAACTTCTATGCAGAGTACATCATGAGAAACACTGGACTGGAAGATACACAAGCTGGAATCAAGATTGCTGGGAGAAATATCAATAACCTCAGATATGCAGATGACACCACCCTTATGGCAGAAAGTGAAGAGGAACTAAAAAGCCTCTTGATGAAGGTGAAAGAGGAGAGTGAAAAAGTTGGCTTAAAGCTCAACATTCAGAAAATGAAGATCATGGCATCTGGTCCCATCACTTCATGGGAAATAGATGGGGAAACAGTGGAAACAGTGTCAGACTTTATTTTTTGGGCTCCAAAATCACTGCAGATGGTGACTTCAGCCATGAAATTAAAAGACACTTACTCCTTGGAAGGAAAGTTATGACCAACCTAGATAGCATATTCAAAAGTGGAGACATTACTTTGCCAACAAAGGTTCATCTAGTCAAGGCTATGGTTTTTCCTGTGGTCATGTATGGATGTGAGAGTTGGATGGTGAAGAAGGCTGAGCGCCGAAGAATTGATGCTTTTGAACTGTGGTGTTGGAGAAGACTCTTGGGAGTCCCTTGGACTACAAAGAGATCCAACCAGTCCATTCTGAAGGAGATTAGCCCTGGGATTTCTTTGGAAGGAATGATGCTATAGCTGAAACTCCAGTACTTTAGCCACCTCATGTGAAGAGTTGACTCATTGGAAAAGACTCTGATGCTGGAAGGGATTTGGGGCAGGAGGAGAAGGACGACAGAAGATGAGATGGCTGGATGGCATTACTGACTCGATGGACATGAGTTTGAGTGAATTCCGGGAGTTGGTGATGGACAGGGAGGCCTGGCGTGCTGTGATTCATGGGGTCACAAAGAGTCCAACATGACTGAGCGACTGAACGGAACTGAATTATTAATTAAATATATTACAGTTTTTTTTGTCTATTATGCCTCAACAAGGCTGAAAAACAAATAAAACCATTCTTATAAATAGCTCCACAAACAGAAAAACACAAAGAAAACAATTCTTAAGCAGTAAAAATACAAAGCAAACCACACCTATGCACATCATAGCAAAAGTATTAAAATCAAAGACAAAAATGTCTTAAAATTAAGCAGCCAGAGAATAAAAGGCATAAAGGAACAGCAATATGATCAAACAGTGTGATTTTTAACAGAAAAATGAAAGTCAGAGTAAAGGCAGGAATATCTTCAAAATACTAAAAGAAAATTAGTACCAACCTAGAATTATATACCCAGTGAAAATTTCAAAAATGAAATATAAAAAGGTCATTATCAGACTAACATAAATTGAGAGAATCTGTCATTAAAGGAAATAAGAAAGGGTACTCTTCAACAGAAGGAAAATAATCTCAGTTAGATATATAGGTCTGCATGGATTGAAAAACAATAGGGTAACATGTGGGTAAATCTGCATGTATATTGATAGTATATATTTTGTTGATTACACACCTTGGTAGATGCTTCAAAAGATTTATTTACATAGCATTTAATACTTTAAAAAGTACTTTTAAATAAGGTATATAATTTCATTTTTATAACCATTCTGTGGCAGAAAGTGAAAAGGAACTAAAGAGCCTCTTGATGAGGATGAAAGAGAAGAGTGGAAAAACTAGCTTAAAACTCAACATTCAAAAACCTAAGATCATAGCATCTGGTCCCATCACTTTATGGTTAATAGATGGAGAAAAAGTAGAAACAGTGGTAGGTATTATTTTCTTGGGCTTCAAGATCACTGCAGATAGTGGCTGCAGCCATAAAATTAGGAGATGCTTCCTCAGAAGAGAAGCTATACAGATCCTTGTCAGCAAAATGATGTCTAGGTTTGTCATAGATTTTCTTCCAAGGAGCAAGCGTCTTTTAATTTCATGGCTGCAGTCACAATCTGCAGTGATTTGGAGCAAAGACATCACTTTGCCAACAAGGTCTGAATATTTAAAGCTATGGTTTTTCCAGGAGTCGTGTATGAATATGAGAGTTGCACAATAAAGAAGGCTGACTGCTAAAGAATTGATGCTTTTGAACTGTGGTGTTGGAGAAGACTCTTGAGAGTCCCTTAGACTGCAAGGAGATCAAACCAGTCAATCCTAAAGGAAATCAGTCCTGAATATTCACTGGAAGAGCTGATGCTGAAGCTGAAGCTCCAATACTTTGGCCACCTGATGCGAAGAACAGACTCACTGAAAATGACCCTGATGTTGGCAAAGATTGAGAGCAGGAGGAGAGATGGTTGGATGGCATCAGTCACTCAATGGATATGAATTTGAGCAAGCTTCGGGAGATAGTGAAGCTTAGGGAAGCCTGACATGCTGTAGTCCATGGGGTTGCAAACAGTCAGATATGACTTTGCAACTGAACAATAACGACAGGAAAGTCTGTACATCATTTAGGAATGTTTGCCTGCAAGTATTTGAAAAGTGAATAATAGCTTAAACAAACAGGGAAAGTTTATTTTTCTCATATAATAAGAAATATAAGGCAGGCAATCCATGGCATTTGCAGCTGCTCAGTGTAATCAAGGACTCAGTCATTTTCTCATTCTGCTCCATTATTCTTAATTTGCTAGCTTTCAGCCTTATGGTCAACAGATGGTTCTCCCTCCAGGCAGCATATTTCCATTTTTGGGAGGAAGAAAGGAAAGATCAAAAGGATTCATCACCCACTTTGTTCTTGCCTGGAGAATCCCATGGACAGAGGAGCTTCATGGACTACAGTCCACAGGGTCACAAAGAGTCGGACACAACTTAGGATGCACTCATGCACACAGGGGGAAAGCAGTGTTTTCCCAAGTCCACTTAGCAAACTTCTGCTTACACCTTATTGGCCAGCACTGTTTCACAAGGGCACCTCCAGTTGCAGAAGAGACTGGGAATTGACAGAATCTTTATCTTTTCAGTCTCTATTGCAGAGGAAGGCAAAGGAAAGGAGGCTGGGAAATAATGGGAAGTCAACCCACAGTACTTGCATGGTGGATAAGGTCAACTGGCTGTCTAAATATTCATTCCACTTTCCTTTTAGTGTACCTTTCTGTATTGCAGAGGCTGGAAAGCTGAAAACAACTTTTCCCAACTAGGTTCTATATGATTTAGCTTTTGCTAATTAGATGCTCTTAAGATTTGGGAGGTGGAAGTGAATGAGGTGAAAGCCATTCTGCTGTTTCTTTGACCCTTTCTGCTAGCAGGCATAAAGCACTGGCTTCTCCTGCAACAGCATTTTAGTTGCAAGTCACTAGCTTCATGGGTAAGAATGGGCCTGTTTTAGAGGATACTCATCTCAGAGATTCAGCATAGATCTGAAACGAGCAGTGTGGTGGTGATGGCAGCAGCTACCTGATTCCAGGTATGTGCTCCAGAAGCCAACAGTCCCAATGATAGTCTCCTGCTGGTAGCAGGAGCTGGTAGCAGAAGTCACATTTCCATCAATGGTTAGTTATTCAAAACTGTTCTGACAGTTATTTTTGAAATTGTCACCTAGAACTTAACTCTACATCTCTACCTAAAATCCTTTAAGTTTCTAATTACATGTAATAAACATCTTTGTTTAAAACAGTGTCTGTTTTCCATAGTTGATCTTGACTCATATAATTGGTGCTGGTGGTAAAGAACCTCCTTTCAAATGAAGGAGACAGACAAGAGACTTGGGTTTGGTCCCTGAGTCAGGAAGATCCCCTAGAGAAGAAAATGACAACCCACCCCAGTATTCTTGCCTGGAAAATTCCATGGACAGAAGAACCTGGCGGGTTATAATCCATGCGATTGCAAAGAGTCGGATGTGACTGAATGATTGAACAAATACCTTTTTAGGTTCCCAATACCTATACTTAAGTGTGCAAGTTGCTCAGTCGTGTCTGACTCTTTGCGACCCCATGGACTATAGCCTGCTAGGCTCCTCTGTCTGTGGAATTCTCCAGACAAGAATACTGGAATGGGTAGCTGTTCCCTTCTCCAGGAGATCTTCCCAACCTAGGGATCAAACCCAGGTCTCCCACATTGCAGATGGATTATTTACCATCTGAGCCATCAGGGAAACCCACCTATACTTATCTTTTCATCAAATATATACTTAATTTGAAGGGATCATTCCATCCCCAAGATATCATT
>NW_011495048.1:9423949-9432513 GCF_000754665.1 Bison bison bison
CATTCAGTTGCTGCATTCAGTTTGAGTCTTTCTTATCCCCCTCTGCCAGTTTCATAGTGGTTCCCCACTGCCTTCCACATCCCCAGTCTAAAATGTGAGGAAAGAAAGCAGGATGACTACAGTATGAACAGAAAACCTGGAGCCATCAGTGGTCCATGACACACATGGAATCCTGCTGGAGAGAAATGGGGAGGGCTCTGATAGGGAAGGCAGCTCCATGGCTGAACCATCTGACTCTTAGTCCCACCTCTGCCCTTTGGAGAATCTCCCATTTATCCTTCATGGTCACATTTTATTTGGTCATTGGAGAATATCCCACTCCTGTACAGATTTTACAGCCCACTTCTTACTGACATGGATTCAGGGTTCCAAGGATTGCTTTGGGGTCTAAATTTTCCGTAACTGGTTATTGGCCAGCCAGGCCTTGCATTTCTTTGAAGCTTCCATCAACCACTTTAGGAGGTTTCTTTTCAATCCCATGTGTAAATCACCATAGTTAAAGGCTTGCTTTGATACAATTTTGAGTCCAAAGATTTTTTTTTTTAACCTGCAGGCTTATTTGCTGTATTCATCCCTTCAACTCTTAACTTCATGATCATTGTTTTTTAGACTGGCTCCTCCTAGGTCAAGTTCATCTCTCTTGTTAACACTTTGTAGAAAGTGGCAATCATTCTGAATAGGGTATGTGTTGGGGGCAGTATTAGGAGGAGCATAACTGAATAGATCAAATTGTTGTTGTTTCTACACTCTCCATGGTATTCTGAGCAACTGGTTTACTCTCCTCTATATAGTTTTCTTCAACTGAAATGATGGTGTAAGAGATCCCAGTTTCTGTCTTTCCACAAAGATCAACAATCAGACAGAAATTTATGAAGAAATTCAGCTCTGGGGAGAGATATCAGTCCACTTAAGGAACTTCAGCAACACAAAAACAGGGCAATCCGTGCACAATAAAGGAAAGAAAATAGGTTCATTTTGCCTGCAGCATCCCACCCCCTAGGCTGGCACTGCTCAATGTCAGGAGAAAATTCCCTGACTGGAAAGAGTTCCCATTGCTGGGAGAGCAGAGTGAGCAGTCTGGTCCCTAGGCTTTTGGTGCACCACATGAAGGACCCTCTTTGGTTTTACTTCACCCAGAGAACTACAAATCTGAGATCTATAGAGGTGGCTACAAACAAGGAGAAAAGCAGGGGCTCCCCGTGTCAGCCACCAGTAGGAGTAATCAGTTTCCAGTGACCTGCTTGGCTGAGGACCTCAGCAGCTTTCACCTATGAAGAGCCCAACAGCAACCACAGCTCCCACAGAATCCCTCCAGATTTCACCATTTTTTGCCCCACAGGTATTCATGTGCACAGACACCAGCCAGCTGAGTCTTTCCCATCTTCCTCTCATCTCCCCACCTTTGCTTAGGAGCTTAGGGCCTGGACTGGTAGCTGGTCCAGGCCTCTGCAGCTACATGAATGCAAGACACCACTCTCACAGGTGTGCCCTATCAATGTGTACACACGCAGGGCTAGTCCTTCAGCTGTCCCCCTGCATGCTGCCAGCCTGTCATCTGTCATCAGCCCGCACTGATGTGTGTGTTCCACACAAGATCCACAGCCACATGTGCACACTGACCCTGTTGCCTGTCACTGGCCTGCACCATGGGACTCATCAGAAGCTAGGCCCTCCAGCTGTGTACCTGAAAACCCCAGCCTGACTTCCAGCACTAGCCTCCACTGCCCCTGTGGTAAGACCTAGCAGTGTGTGTACTAAAAGGTGGGGCCTAATAGCTGCGAGTGCACCACAGCTGGATGGTCCTTTCTTCTTGCTGTGGCCCCCACCATTCTGTATGTGTCTGCAGTAGGCCCCTGTCACTGTATAAGGATCTACAGCTGGTTGCTGCAGCCAAGTGTGTGCACACCACCAGCACCAGCCACTACTCTTGCATCTCCTGTTACCTAACGGTTGGACCTGGAGGTGTTAGTGAGGACCCCAACAGCATTTGCAGCCACTAGAGATTCTCCATGGTGCTAGCCAAGAACCATATAGCTGTTGATGCTGTGTACCCCAGCAGCCTGAGTCAAAGAGCCATGATGCCTCTTTGGATCTGGAGTCACCACAAATTCCCACACTTGTTGCCCTGCGCCACTAGACTCAAAATCATAGTGTACTCTAGTGTGTCCCCATTCACAAGTGAAGGTCTTTCCTAACCGAAGTCAGTCCACAAAGCATGGAAAATGTGACTGCTTCTTCAAATAGCCACATACCTACACAAGACTATAGGAATCACAAAGAATCAAGAAATCATAGCACTACCAAAGGAACACAGTAAACATTCAGTAACTGATCCCAAAGAAACAGAGATACATGAATTACCTGGCAAAGAATTCAAAATAATTGTTCTAAAAATGCTCAGAAAGCTACAAAAGGACACAGACATACAACTTACAGACATTAGGAAAACAATAAAACAAGAAGTTGCACAAAGAAGAAAAAAAGAAGCAAACAAATTTTGGAGCTGAAGAATACAATGACTAAACTGAACTGAAGAATTTGTTGAGAGCCTCAATAGCAGATTTGATCAAGCAGAAGAAAGAATCATTGACTTTGAAGACATTGAACTTAAATAATGTGTTAGATTAGCCAGTCTTCACAGAAACATATAGAACATCCATCCAAAAGCAACATAATATATATTCTTCTCAAGTGCAAGGCCACAAAACAAGTCTTCGTAAATTTAAGAAGACTGAAATCATCTCAAGCATCTTTTTTGACCACATGGGTATGAAACTAGAAATCAATTACAAGAAGAAAACTGGAAAATTCACAAATATGTGGGAATTAAACAACATGATACTGAAAAACCAATAGGTCAAAAAATACTTATCAAAATAGAAATCCAAAATATCTTGGGACGATTGGAAATGGAAATACAAGATACAAAACTTAAGGGATGCAGAAAAAGCAGTTCCAAGAGGGAAAATCAGAGTAATAAACCCCTATATTCAGAAGCAAGGAAGATCTAAAATAAACAATCTAACTTCACACTTCAAGGAACTAGGGAAAAAAGAGCAAACAAAATTCAAAGTTAGCAGAAGGAAGGGGGTAACAAAGATCAGAGTATAAATAAAATGGAGAGTAGAAAAACAATAGAAAAGATCAACAAAATTAAGAGTTGGGTTTTGTTTTTTAAGATGATCAAAATTGACAACGTTTTAGTTAGCTTACCAAGAGAAAAGAGACAGAACTCAAATAAATATAATTAGAAATGAAACGAGACAATACAACTGTTACCACAGAAATACAAAGGATCATAAGAGAATAATGTGAACAATTACATACCCAAAATAGTACAACTTAGATGAAATGAATAAATTCCTAGAAACATACAATTTAACAAGGTTGAATTAAGAGTAGGAAGCCTGAACAGGCCAATATAAATAAGGGGATCAAAGGAGTAATAAAAAAAATCATAATATTGAAAACCCCAATTCAGAAAAGTCCAGTACCAGATGGCTTCACAGATGAAATCTGCCAAACATTTGAAGAAATTAGTATCAATTCTCAAACTCTTCCAAAAAAAACTCAAAGAGAGAACACTCACAAATTCACTTTATGAGGCTAGCCTTACCCTGATACCAAAGCCAGATAAGGATACTACAAGAAAAGAAAGAGAAGCCAATTATTCCTGATGAATTTAGATACAAAAATATTTAACAAAATACTAGGAAACCAAATTCAATTGCACACTAAAAGGATTGTACAGCATGATTAAATGGGATTTATTCTTGGGATGCAAGAATGATTCAACATATGCAAACCAATAAATCTGATAAACCACATTAAATGAATGAAACACAAAAACCAAATGATCATCTCAATAGATGCAGAAAAAGCATTTAACAAAATTCAATATTCTTTCATAATAAAAAATCTTAAAATGGGTTTAGAAGGAACATACTCCAACATAATGAAGGCCACATGTGACAAATCCATAGCTAATATCATTGTCAGTGGTGAAAGACTGAAAGCCTTCCCCTAAGATCCAGATCAACACAAAGGTGAGCACTCTCACCACTTCTTGTCAATATACTATTGGAAGTCCTAGCCAGAGCAGTTAGGCAAGAAAAAGAAATAAAAGGCATCTATACTAGAAAAGAAGCAGCAAAATTATGTCTGTTTTCTGATAATATGAAAATCCTAAAGACTGCACCCAAAAAACTGTTAGAATCAATAAATGAATTCAGTAAAGTTTCAGGACACAAAAAACAGCATACAAAAATCAGTTTATTCCTATATAGGAACAATAAACTATACAAAAAGAAACAATGAAAACAACCCCATTCCTGATAACACCAAGAACAATAAAATACTTAGAAATAACTTTAACCAAGGATCTATACACTGAAAATTATAAGATGCTGATGAAAGAAATTGAGACACAAATAAATGGGAAGATATACTGTGTTCATGGACTGAAAGTTAATATTCTTAAATTGTCCATACTACCCAAAGCCATCTATAAATGTAATTCCTATCAAAATTTCAATGACATTTTTCATAGAGCTAGAGAAAACAATCCTAAAATTCATATGGAACCACAAAAAACCCTGAACAGCCATAGCAGTCATGAGAAAGAATAAAGCTTGAGGCATCACATATCCTGATTTCAAATTATATTGCAAAGCTATAGAAATAAAGTCAGTATGGTACTGGCATAAAAACAGACACATAGATCAATGGAACACAATTGAGAGCCTAGAAATAAACTCGTGTATACATGGTAAACTAACATTTGACAAAGGATCCAAGAATGCTTAATGGGAGTAAGACTGTCTCTTCAATAGATAACGTTGGGGAAACTATATGCTGCTGCTGCTGCTGCTAAGTCGCTTCAGTCGTGTCCAACACTGTGTGACCCCATAGATGGCAGCCCATCAGGCTCCCCTGTCCCTGGGATTCTCCAGGCAAGAACACTGGAGTGGGTTGCCATTTCCTTCTCCAATGCATGAAAGTGAAAAGTGAAAGTGAAGTCACTCAGTTGTGCCGACTCTTAGCGACCCCATGGACTGCAGCCCACCAGGCTCCTCCATCCATGGGATTTTCCAGGCAAGAGTACTGGAGTGGGGTGCCATTGCCTTCTCTGGAGAAACTATATATCCACATGCAAAAGAATGAAAGTGTATCCTTATCTTATACCACTCACAAAAATTAACTCAAAATGGATTGAAGACTTAATTGTAAAACCTTAAACCATAAAATTACTAGAAGAAAATATATGGGAAAGCTCCTTGACATGGGTCTTGGCAATGATTTTTTGGATATAACATCACAAGCATAAGCAACGAGAACAAGAATCAATATGTGGGACTGTGCGTGAACATGCTAAGTCACTTCAGCTATGTCTGACTCTTTGTGACCCTATGGACTTAAGCCCACCAGGCTCCTCTGTCCATGAGATTCTCCAGGCAAGAATACTGGAGTGGACTGTCATGCCCTCCTCCACAGAATCTTCCCAACTCTGGAATCAATTCATCTCCTACAGCTCCTGAATTGGCAAGCAGGTTCTTTACCACTAGGGCCACCTGGGATTACATCAAAGTAAAACGCTTCTTCGAGGCAAACAGAAACAATCAACACAATGAAAAGGTAACTTACAGAATGGGAAAAAATATTTGCAAGCCATATATATGATAAGGAGCTAATATCCAAAACACATATGGAACTCATACAACTCAATAGCAAAAAAACAAATAACCAAATTAAAAAGCTGCTCAGTTGTGTCTGATTCTTTGCGACCCCATGGGCTATAGCGCGCCAGGCTTCCCTGTTCATCACCATCTCCTGGAGTTTACTCAAACTCATGTCCATTGAGTTGGTGGTGCCATCCAACCATCTCATCATCTGTGGTTCCCTTTTCCTCCCACCTTTAATTTTTCCCAGCATCAGGGTCTTTTCCATTGAGTCAGTTCTTCGCATCAGGTGGCCAAAGGATTGGAGTTTCAGCTTCAACATCAGTTCTTCCAATGAATATTCAGGACTGATTTCCTTTAGAATGGACTGGTTGGATCTCCTTGCAGTCCAAAGGACTCTCAAGAGTCTTCTCCAACATCACAGTTCAAAAACATCAATTCTTTGGCACTCAGCTTTCTTTACAGTCCAACTCACATCCATATATGACTACTGGAAAAGCCATAGCTTTGACTAGACGGACTTTGTTGGCAAAGTAATGTCTCTGCTTTTGAATATGCTATCTAGGTTGGTCATAACTTTTCTTCCAAGAAACAAGTGTCTTTTAATTTCATGACTGCAGTCACCATCTGCAGTGATTTTGGAGCCCCCCAAAATAAAAGTCTGTCACTGTTGCCACTGTTGCCCCATCTATTTTTTTTTCCTTTTTTTTTTCCCCATCTATTGACTGAGCAAAACAATTGGTTTTATATACATTATCTTATTTATAATGCTTGCTAAAACTTATGAGGCAAGTATAATTAATATTCTTATATCATTAATATATTTGTTCCATTTACAAATCTTGAGACTCAGATAACATTTCATGGGTTCACTCCACTGACTGTTAATTTACAAACTTATGACAAATGTGTAGTGATTTTTTTAAAGGAATCACATATATCTCAAATCATTGGTTTACTTCATATTTTTAAATTAAGTTTAGAAAATTCTGCACCACCTGTTTTCAACTTAATACAGCTCATAAGAGTGTTTATAAGAAATACACTTGTTTCTGAATATTACTTACTTACTTAGTGACTTTTACACATTGTTTTCAGTATTTGCTTAAGGGGTTAAAAGTTTTTTTAAAAAAATATGTAAACACAGTTCAGTGATGTATGAGATCCTGAACTGTAGAGGAAATGCTTGTGAAGTAGTAGAGGTGCAATAAGATAGAGATTCAAACCTTCAGAGAACACAAAGAACAATAACAAAAAATTTCAACTATGAGGCAAGAAGACCAACATGATGTAAAACTTATCACAGACAAGCTCCAAGTGAGAATAACTGATAAGCAATAATCAGTCAGGAAAAGCTCTGACTTAGGGAATAATGGATTCTAAATGTGAGACCACAACATTAAGAACAGGAGTTAAACACATGATAGACAGCACTCCAGGACTCTTGCCTGGAAAATCCCATGGACAGAGGAGCCGGGTGGGCTGCAGTCCATGGGGTCGCAAAGAGTCAGACATGACTGAGCGACTTCACTTTCACTTTTCACTTTCATGCATTGGAGAAGGAAATGGCAACCCACTCCAGTGTTCTTGCCTGGAGAATCCCAGGGACGGTGGAGCCTGGTGGGCTGCTGTCTCTGGGGTCGCAAAGAGTCGGACACGACTGAAGCAACTTAGCAGCAGCAGACACTCACTAGAGGCCATCATGAGGGAAAGGCTTTACCTAACCCTGATATCAGAACACCCACAAGAGCTGCTGATGCAGGAAGTAACAAAAAACTACAGAGAGCCTGCTAGCGAGTCCACGTAACAGTGACTTTCAAATCAAAGGCATCTCTTTTGTTTCTTGGATTCTTTCAACGATTTATCAGAATTTTATTGTGCTTGCAAGCAAACAGATGAAATTTTAAAATTAAGTAAGGCCCGACCCAGTATTTTCCCATTATTCTCTATTACCTCTTGACTGTCATACAAAATGAAGACTCCAGAAATTGCCAGGTTCTATTCAAACTTCCCTACCAAGAGGTCAACTTGATCTATTATTAGCATACAATATTACATAGAAACAAGAATAAAGGTCATAAAACATCATTTTAAGGCAAATAGCAAGATGTTTAAAGACCTGGGAGAGACGTGAGCAGTATCTTATTACTTGTATATACCCTTCACCTTTGCCTTCAGATGGTAGGTGGAAACTGCAATGAGCGTTTAAAGAGGTCAAGAGTAGGGCATGAGGAAGAGTCAGGCAGACTGGGTGGAAGCATTAACAAACAGTGGTCAAGAGTTTGACCATCTGTCCCTTTGAACAGCCTGTTCTACTCTGTTCAAAGTACTTACAATCAGTTATTTTAATTAACCTGAAAAACAGTTCCCTGTGGAGTAGGATGGAGAGGAAATTATTATAAAAGTACATTTAAAACTGTTAAATTCAGCTGTAAAGGTTAATTATCATTATTTTACAAATGAGGAAACTGAGACAACTATTTTAACTCCTGGCTCTGTGCTCTTTTCACATCATCCCAATAAATCCCTACCAGAAACAACCTTAGCGTTCTACACTTTGATAATACATATCAAAAAATGCCAAGCAGATTATCCTAAAGGTAATACTCAAGGATATATGTAAAGTTTATCTAGGATACCATTGAACAGCTGTTGAAGGCAAAAGATCAGAGCTAAAAATATATATACTATATAATAAAGTATATTATATTAATATATAATAAGTGTATATAAATAGTATATATAGCAAACACCCTATTCCAACAACACAAGAGAAGATTCTACACATGGACATCACCAGATGGTCGACACTGAAATCAGATTGATTATATTCTTTGCAGCCAAAGATGGAGAAGCTCTATACAGTCAGCAAAAACAAGACCAGAA
>NW_011495048.1:9432613-9433054 GCF_000754665.1 Bison bison bison
GCTCTATACAGTCAGCAAAAACAAGACCAGAAGCTGACTGTGGCTTGGATCATGAACTCCTTATTGCCAAATTCAGACTGAAATTGAAGAAAGTGGAGAAAACCACTAGACCATTCAGCTATGACCTAAATCAACCCTTATGACTATACAGTGGAAGTGAGAAATAGATTTAAGGGACTAGATCTTATAGAGTGCCTGATGAACTATGGCTGGAGGTTCATGATTTTGTACAGGAGATAGGAATCAAGACCATCCCCAAGAAAAAAGAAATGCAAAAAAGCAAAATGGTTGTCTGAGGAGGCCTTACAAATAGCTGTGAAAAGAAGGGAAGTGAAAAGCAAAGGAGAAAAGGAAAGATATACCCATTTGAATGCAGAGTTCCAAAGAATAGCAAGGAGAGATAAGAAAGCCTTCCTCAGTAATCAATGCAAAGAAATAGAG
>NW_011495048.1:9433154-9433900 GCF_000754665.1 Bison bison bison
TCTCCATGCGAGTGGCGAGGGGGAGCGCGTCATTGCTCCCGAGCCATGGTAGGGGAATCTGGCCTCGAGACGTGTTGAAGAAGGTCTCTCGAGGTCTTTCTCGGGGTTGAGGCAGGAAACCCTGGGTTCCCTCGACTTGTGCAGGTGACCTCAGGGGGCTTCTCATGGTGGCTCTGAGAAGCCAGGGAAACTGGAGGTGGGAGGGGCCCCTCGGGACTCCACTGGGCTTGGTGCATTGGAAGAGGGCCTCATCTCCAGTTGAGGCAGGAACCGCAGGGTACCTCTGATTTCAGACTCCGATCGCAGGGTCCCTGCAGACTGGGGACAGGAGAGTCAGGCCTCGTCTTGGGTTGAGGCATGGAACTCCGCTTGCCTCTCGAGATGTCCCCGAGGAGAGAGGCAGCTTGTCGAGCTGTATTTGGAACCTGGGGTTTTTTTCCGAACGATGCACTGAAAAACTGCCCCTTCGTGTTGACTTCATACACAGGGTGGAGTTCGGAGAGGTGTCCGGGCATCGGGTTCTTATCAAGAGGGGACCGGGAAATCGGGGTCCTACGGAATGTGGAACCACCCACGAGGCCACGTCTGAAATGTCTTCGTGAGACTGGCCTCATCCTGAGGTGCGACCGGAAGGTCGGGAACCCCTTCAGACAAAGCAGGGATCGACCCTCCTGTCCAGATCAGGAGGGGAGAAAAGGGCTCAGAGGGAGGGGGTGCCGGGAAAAAACCTCAAGTGTTCCTCTCGA
>NW_011495048.1:9434000-9434395 GCF_000754665.1 Bison bison bison
CAGACTGGTTCCAAATAGGAAAAGGAGTACGTCAAGGCTATATATTGTCACTCTGCTTATTTAACTTCTATGCAGAGTACATCATGAGAAATGCTGGGCTGGAGGAAGCACAAGCTGGAATCAAGATTGCCGGGACAAATATCAATAATCTCAGATATGTAGATGACACCACCCTTATGGCAGAAAGTGAAGAGGAACTACAAAGCCTCTTGATGAAAGTGAAAGAGGAGAATGAAAAAGTTGGCTTAAAGCTCAACATTCAGAAAACGAAGATCATGCCATCCTGTCCCAACACTTCATGGCAAATAGATGGGCAAACAGTGGAAACAGTGTCAGACTTTATTTTTGGGGGCTCCAAAATCACTACAGATGGTGACTGCAGCCATGAAATTAAA
>NW_011495048.1:9434661-9447779 GCF_000754665.1 Bison bison bison
TGGAAGGACTGATGTTGAAGCTGAAACTCCAATACTTTGACCACCGGATGCAAAGAGCTGACTCATTTGAAAAGACCCTGATGCTGGGAAAGATTGAGGTCAGGAGGACAAGTGGACGACAGAGGGTGAGATGGTTGGATGGCATCACTGACTTGATGGACATGGGTTTGGGTGGACTCTGGGAGTTGGTGATGGACAGGGAGGCCTGGTGTGCTGCGGTTTATGGGGTCGCAAAGAGTCAGACACGACTGAGTGACTGAACTGAACTGAACTGATATAAATAATAAGTATAATAACAGAGCTAAATATATTTTATTACATACAATGTATTGTATTATACATATAATTTGTATTTATATAATTATAATTTATATTTATAATATACATATAATGTATAATACATATAATATACAGATAATATGTATTTATATACATTCATATACATATAATACATAAATATTAATATAATTCATATTTGAAATATATAATGTAAATAATATTTATATAAATATCATATAATAAATATGTGGATATATAAATATTTATATGAAGATAGAAATTAAATTACATAGGGAAATGTCATAAAATATAATACATGAACACATTACAAGAGGATTCTCTGATAGCTCAGTTGGTAAAGAATCCACCTGCAAATCAGGAGACCCCAGTTCAATTTCTTGGTTGGGAAGATACACTGGAGAAGGGATAGGCTACCCAGTCCAGCATTCTTGGGCTTCCCTTGTGGCTCAGCTGGTAAAGAATCTGCCTGCAATGTGGGAGTCCTGGCTTCAATCCCTGGGTTGGGAAAATCACCCTGGATAAGGGAAAGGCTACCCACTCCAGTATTCTGGCCTGGAGATTTCCATGGACTGTACAGTCCATGGGGTCACAAAGAGTTGGGCACAACTGAGCGACTTTCACTCTCCCACATTACAAAAGAAGTATAGAAACATAATACTGTAAATCAAATTGGGGGTTAAAATCAATGCACATGCATGCTCTTAAAATACACTTACTAACTTAGTTCTGTTATAAGCAACTAAAGTAATGTCAACAATAGCATTTTTGCTCACAACCTAACCTCCTGTGGGCAACCTTAGTACCATGACTTCCATCTCTAATACTATTGATCTATATGGTTTTTTAAAAACTACATACTATATAGTATATATGTGTGTGGGTGTATACCCTGGTGGCTCAGATGGTAAACAATCTGCCTGCAATGTGGGAGACCGGGGTTTGATCCCTGGATTGGGAAGATATCCTGAGGAAGGGAACGGCTACCCACTGCAGTATTCCACCCTAGAGAATTCCATGGAAGAGTTGGACATGACAGAGCGACTAACAGTTTCAGTTTCCTATGTTTTACTCTATTCAATTAGCAGGGAGAAGTTTACAAAAACTTGCTGAATGAATGAAACAATTCCCCCCCATATACACTCTATTTGTTTTCTAAATGTGATTGTCTCCATTATCTTAGAGGCATATTTCTCTCATTTTTTTATATCTGGAAGGATATTTTCTGTAGGTTTTGCTAGAGTCACAAATTCATTCATTTGAAAAATTTTATATACCTATAACACCACTGACCAGCAGATGGCTCCACAGAGCAATAAAACTCACTTGATTTAAGGTTGATACATGTGTAAATCATTAGTGAGGGAAATCTGTATGTTTTAATCATAACAAATTTGACAGCAGACATTTAATTTGCTAAATTAACATAGGAAAGTTAAGTGTTTTGAGAAACTTTTAGAAACAAATATTTTTCAAGAAGTTCCTCATGAAATTGCTAGTGTCATTTTCTACTTCAAAATTAACCCATACTTTTTTACAAAAGTAGCTCAACACAGATATAAACAGAAAATCATCTGGAATTAATTGCTGCTTTTAATTACTATCTTCTAAATAACATAAAACAAAGGAATATGCAGCAATGTTATTTATTCAGATCTAAAAATAATGTGATGTCTAGAAAAATAAGTGTACCAAAATCTCTTCTAAAGAAACCTTACATGAATTTTTATTTGAAAAATACAAAACAATATTGAATATAAACTTCACCCTGAAAAGTCTCTTCAGGAATAAATATACACATCATGACACTTTCCAGGTGATGCTAGTGGTAAAGAACCCATCTGCCAATGCAGGAGATGTAAGAGACGCAGGTTCCATCTCTGGATCAGGAAGATCCCCTGGAGGAGAGCATGGCAATCCACTCCAGTATTCTTGCCTGGAGAATCCCAAGGACAAAGGAGCCTGGTGGGCTATGGTCCATAGCATCACAAAGAGTCAGATACAACTTAGCATGCATGCATGACATCTTAAAGACAATACTCAGTTCCCTTAACATTCTATGTACTATATTATTTTGCACTCATCATTCTAGGGATAATAAAAATAGTCGTTATTTTTTCTAGATTTTAAAATATAGTAGTCCATTCTGTTTTGTTCATTCAAATAACTAATACTTACGGAATATTTGTGTGCTAAGCATGCTTTGTAAGTCACTTTACATGTATGATTTCATTAATTCTCAAAGCAATTCTATGAAGTAGGTGCCATTATTATCCCATTTTATAAATAAGGAAACTGAAGTAGAGATTAAATAATTACTTTCAATTCAGACAGGTAATGTGTCAAATGCAAACTACGGTGGTTTAGCTCCAAGTCCACTGATCCTCCATGCATTAATTCATCAGAAAGTATTTTCAGAGGGGCCATGGAGTATGCACTGCTCTCATTGATGTCATACAAAAATCTATGCACAATCCCCATATCTTGGGGAGTGTTATAAACTAGTTAATAATGATAATAACATGTGCATTAGTATGAAACTTTATCATTTACAACATGTTCAAACATCCATGAATGTTAAATAACTCTTTAAGAAAACATTGCAGATGTTGATGCAGGCTAGTATGTAATAAAATGCCACAACAGTGATACAGAGATCTAGCAATATAGGGAGGCAAAGAGAGGATGGCTGTGGACTAGAGTAGGCAGACATAATTTAATGAAGGTGGTAGGTCTGAGCCAGTCCTGGACAGTTGGGGGAGGATTTGGGTGGGCAGGAAGGAGGTGGTATTCTGGCAGCCCCAGGGGCGCAGAACCAAAAAAGAGACCAGATCAGAAATAACCTAGGGCAAGTGGGGGTTGTGGGAGATAAAGGTGGAAAAGTAGGTTGGGGATAGACTTTAGAGACCTCTGTCAAAGGAATGTCAGGGACTATAAGAGCAAGTAGTTGGTAAGTAATTGGTAACAATCCAGCAGGTTCCTGGGAGGTTATTTAGCTGCTAAAGGTCACTACTGCATTTGCAATGGAACTCTCAGAATTGAAAATACTATTCCAAAAAAAAGAAAATACTATTTCAGTGTTAAAGATTCTGCAATTGTCTACATCATTTACTGATTAATAAACCTTTTAGTAATATTTATAAAGTGTTCTGAAAAAACCAGAGCTACTTGATTTATGTATATATGCTAATACTGTTTCATAAAAATTAAAACTTTTTGCCTTATTTATGATGCTTTTATACTAATTTGTCTTTGCATACTTTTAAATTCTCCTCTGCACACACTGAGTCTCTATCATTATACCCCCATCCCCTCTCTCCTTCTTGCTCTCTCTTTCTCTCAGCAAAGGAAATTGGTCACAGTAAAACTTATTAATACAGGAATAATGGATATATATATACCCATATATATATATATATACACACATGATATATATATCCATATGTATATACGAAATATATATCCATATATATATACATTATATATATATATACCCATGTATATATATACATGGATATACATATATCATGTACATATATACATGATTTTAAAAGATTTAAAAGGAGTAATGGATATATATATTCATTTATATATATATATACATGATATATATCTATATATCCATATATATATGTATGTATATATATATATATACACACACATGATTTTTAAAGGTTTGAGGTTCCACAACAAGTCAGTTCAATCAATTGTGTGAAAAATAATGTGGAAAAGTGTTGCCCAGAATCATTTAGAAATGATTTGGTCAATGATTATTGAAGTGATTCAATCAGAAATATACATCAGTAATAACATTACAGAAAATCTACTAACTTTTTAAAAGATCAGGCAGCTACAGAACCTACAGAGCAAAGGTTCCAAATATCAGTTGTTGAGCTACATTATGATCTTTCTTTGGTGTGGGTGTAACTTCCTTTTCCCCACGTTTCATATTCTCCTCAAGCATTTCAGGAGATGTACTTATTGCTTAAATAAAAGGATATCAAAATCATTTTTGACTTGAGAATTTTAATCTAAATTAAGTGGGTAGTTGTCTCGGCATTACAAAAATCACAACTTGGATGCCTTCCGGGAAGCAGGAAATAATTCCACTTTATTATGCCTATCTCTATGAACTGAAAATATGGCAAAGCACAAAACCTTTGGCATTTGATTCCATTTGCTGACAGAGCCTAGTTGTCTCTGATAACTAGGACTTGTTATAATTAATAATTTGGGCCTGAATTTCTTTACCTTTAGGAGTGGAAATTATAGAAAAGGAAGGTAGAATTCTGAGAACTTGGTTCAAATCTGTGTAAGAAGCATAGCTGAAATGTCCCAGGTACATATTAGTTATTGTTGGACAGAGAAAAAGGAAGGGTGACCTTTCAGAGATCAATAACAAATAGATTTTTCAAGGTTAGCCTATGAAACCTAGTAGGACAAGGCAGGAAAAACACTGATTATACTGAGAAGGATTCAACTTCCATCTGAGCAAAGGTTACAAAGTTATGAGGAAGGGTGAAAGAGAGAGAGGGGCAAAAAAAAAAAACAAGAGGAAGAAAAAATAACACAGACAAATCAGGATTCAATTTTCAGAAACACCAACCAATAGAATTGCAGATTCAAATAATGAAAGCGTAAACAATTTGGGCACTACTTTATTTCTTTTGCTTATCTTCTTTTCCCTCTTTTCTTTGATATGAATGTGGTAATGAGAAACCCAAAACAACAGGAGAGAGGTATGAATGAAGGAAGACTGGAGAAAGTGGAATACTGCAGCACTTATTCTCTCATTTCTATCTCCTATATTTAAATTTCAGATAAACAATAATACTTTTATAGTGTAAATATGTCCCAAATATTGCATGGGACACTCATACACTAAAAAATCATTTGCTGTTTATTTGAACTGAGTATCCTGTACTTTTATTTGCTAAATCTGGTAGCCCTAGGAAAGACCCACTAGTCTTAGTAGAGGTGGATCACCCTTCGTTTATCCCCTTCTTAAAAAATTATATTAATTGAAGCAAAACACATGTACAAAAGAACACTCATCATGAGTGTACAGGTCACTGAACATTCACAAATGAAGACACCCACGTAGCCAGGACCTAGGTCAAAATCCAGACTGTTAGCCCCCTAGAAGCCTCTCCTGTGCTCCTTTCCCTCCAGTAAGAATAATTACTACCCTGACTTCTAACAGTAAATCTTCTAGATTTGCCCATTTCACCACTCCTTCTATTTAAGGTTGGTGGCCTCACAGTCTAAAGGTTTCCACCTACTTGGCGGAAACATAGACCCATGGCATGATGTTAAATGTCCCATTGATTGAATACAGTTGAGGTTAGGGAAGAGTGCTCCTGCCTCCATGTATTAAGTGAATTCTCTAGGAAGTGTATTTATCCATTACCTTACAGGACAGAAGGTGGGCAGAACCTTCCAGGGAACCTAGGAGGTAATACTTTCCAGAGGAACCAGTAGATAACAAAGGCAGAAATTTAGAAGTGAATCTTCTAGGATATATTATAGTAGGTTATGTACTTTGAACTAGGAGTGATTTTGTTGGTGGTACACTTATGGGCTTCCCTTGTAGCTCAGTTGGTAAAGAATCTGCCTGCAGTGCAGGAAACTGGGTTCAATCCCTGGGTTGGGAAGATCCCCCGGAGAAGGAAATGGCAACCCACTCCAGTATCCTTGCCTGGGGGTCGCAGAGAGTCAGGCACGACTGAGCAACTAACATACTTAACAGAGAGATAGCAAGAACTAACCATTCAACAGACTGTCCCATGTAGAGTTTGAAGGTGATCTTACCCCCCAACAAATAACGCCCATTAGTAGTGTTTATCTTCACTGGCACAGCTTTTTTACATCAAGTTGTTCCATGAGGCCACCTGATACCTCTGAGTCTATAACTCCTTCAACTTATAGAGAGGATACCGGTCTCATGCTATCAGAATGCATCGGAATCATTCCTATGACTAAGGACAGAGGATTAGAACAGAGAAGAAAGTCCCTTCCCATTCTCTCCAGTAGTGCTGGGAAAGATAACTGCAGGAAGGGAGCCTTAAGACAGAATGGGATCATCTCTGACAGGACCTTTACATGAACCAGCCTGGAAAAGATGGAGGCTCCAGCAACACACTGAGTTTACTAAATATTCCCAAGTATTCCTTGCAGCTGAGCCCATAGAGCTGAGTCATTTTATGATAGCTCCTGCATGAAGAACTAGAAGTATATGACATGGCTGGCCAAGGATCCTTCTCCAATTGGATCCGAGAATGGGATTACTGGTGATTCAGTATAGGAAGGACCTTCAGATATTAGACTGCTGCTGCTGCTGCTAAGTCACTTCAGTTGTGTCCAACTCTGCGCGACCCCACAGACAGCAGCCCACCAGGCTCCCCTGTCCCTGGGATTCTCCAGGCAAGAACACTGGAGTGGGTTGCCATTTCCTTCTCCAATGCGTGAAAGTGGAAAGTGAAAGTAGGAAGTCACTTTGTCGTGTCCAACTCTTAGCGACCCCTTGGACTGCAGCCCACCAGGCTCCTCTGTCCATGGGATTTTCCAGGCAAGAGTACTGGAGTGGGGTGCCACTGCCTTCTCCACAGAAATAAGACTGGGTGGTGCCAAAAAGTCTCAATAGTTTCTGAGAAGTAGCATTCCAGGCAAAAGGGAGGCAATGACATTCTCTCTGCCTCTCCAACCAAGTTCAAAACCAAGAAGGTAAAACATGGTACTTCCACTTCCTATCACTGTATTCCTTCCTTACCTGGTATACAGACTGCCTGTTACAAATACAATGAAAGAAGGAAGTCTGATATGGTATCACTTACATATATAATTTAAAATACAACATAAATGAACATAGCTAGGAAACAAAAACAGATTCACAGATATAGAGAACAGACTTCTGTTTGCCAAGGTGGAGGAAGAAGAGGCAAGGACTATGAGCTTGGGATTGGCAGACGCAGACAATTATATATAGGAGGGGTAACCAACAAAGACCTACTGTATAACACCGGGAACTATATTCAATACCCTGTAATAAACCATAATGGAAAAGAGTAAGAAAAAGAATATGTATGAATAACTGAGTGACTGCTGTACAGCAAAAATTAAACACAACATTGTAAATCAACTATTTTGTTATTTAGTCACTAAGTTTTATCTGACTCTTTGTGACCCCATGGACTGCAGCATGATAGGCTTGCTTGTCCTCCATTATCTCCTGCAGTTTGCTCAAACTCACGTCCATCGAGTCAGCGATGCCATCCAACCATCTCATCCTCTGTCTCCCTCTTCTCCCTCTGCCTTCAATCTTTCCCAGTGTCAGGGTCTTTTCCAATTAGTCACCTCTCTGCATCAGGCAGCCAAAGTATTGGAGCTTCAGCATCAGTCCTTCCAATGAGTATTCAGGGTTGATTTCCTTTATATATCGATAATTTTTTTTTGAAAGGAAGTCTATTTGCACTGTTAGTCATAATATCAAGAAAGTAGAACACTATTTAACAATGGGACCTTGATTAAATGCATTATGCTATATTCCACACAATGAAATCTTATCCAGTCTTTAAAATGACATTGTAGAAGAAAACACTACTACAGTCATAGCAGCCAAAGCTAGTCCTATTGATACAAAGCCTGTACTGCTATTTGCCAGGTACTATTCTAACTACTTGGCAAATGTTGACTCACTTAAATATTCACAACTGTGTGAATTAGGAACACAGTTGAAAATTATTCCCATTTTTCAGATGAGGAAACTGCAGTACCTTTATCAATTAAAAGACAAGCCTAAGGGTCACACAGCAAGTAAGTAACAAAGTTGGTATTCAAATCCAGACAGGCTAGCTGCAGAGTCCACACTGCTAACTGTATGATGACAAAGGAAACTGTTAATCATTTATCAGTAAGGGAGAAAAGCCAGGTTAAAATTTAAAAAAAAAAAAAAAGGTTGGAAAGTGTGATTCCAATTCTATATCAAACATTTAATCATATGACTATATTATTACAGAAAAAATTACTGCAATGATACATGCCATAGTGTTAACAATGAAAGATCAGAATTTAAATGCTTCTTAATTCCCTCTTTATAGTATTGGGAATTGTCTACAGTTTCATCAACTCAACATTTGTGACCTTTATGCAAGGCCTCCTAATATGAAAGCAAGGAAAGCTTAGTCATACCCTACAGAAAATGTTCAATGATGTGCCCAGATCACATCATGCCAACCATCTTACCTCAGAGAAAAATGAGCTTCAAACTTATTAATGCTTAAATCCAATGCATGGGAGGTGAGCTCTGCAGAGCAGCAAGCAGATGTTAGAAAGCTGAAGCTGGCAGGGACCTCAAACTTCTTGAATCTATGCCCTCATTTGGTAGAAACTGAGGCTTGAGACATTACTCATAGGAAGATGTTTAACTGGGAGGCCCTTATAGAAAAATGGCATTATCCTCAAGAAATAGAACTCAGTGGGAAATTTCACAAGTTATTTAAAATTTAGTCACAAAAAGTCATGGCAATAGCAAGAGGGCATTTGAGAAGATTTTTTATCTTCCTGTGGCCATGAAAGTTTGCTGTGAGTAAGCTCTATGAGTGTATTGTAGCAAAGATTCAGGCATATAATTTGGGAGAGTTCAAAATTAGCTATAACTGAGAAGAATCTACCGCAGATGATGACATGGGCATGTAGCCTTCTTTTCCCAGGCTACACCCTCCGACAGGGCTGGGTTACAGACATTCTCCCCGAAGGTGCCAGTGGAGGTAACCCAGCGTTCTTAGACTTCTACTTTAGTCTAGATTCCCTGAGGAAAGGGTAAATTGAAAAACCAAGTCTCCCAACCAGCCCCACCCTTCCAAGACATCATGGTGACTCATGGGAGGATGGTAGAGAGAGCTGACAATCTCTAAGCAACATGGTTTTTCAAAGCTTGACCTTTTCAACAGCCACTCCCAGTAACAGGGCCAATTAGTGAGTCCTGCTGACAGAGCAGCCTGTCCTAACAGCTCCCCTCCCAGCTGCATGCCTTCCAGTATCTCTTGCTGATTCCAGGTCTTGAGTCTCCCTGGCTGTGTGGATCATAACAAACTGTGGAAAATTCTTCAAGAGATGGCAATACTAGACCACCTTACCTGCCTCCTGAGAAATCTGTATGCAGATCAAGAAGCAATAGTTAGAACTGGACATGGAACAAGAGACTGGTTCCAAATCAGGAAAGGAGTATGTTAAGGCTATATATTGTCATCCTGCTTATTTAACTTATATGTAGAGTACATCATGGGAAATGCCGGCCTGGATGAAGCACTAGCTGGAATCAAGATTGCGGGAGAAATATCGATAACCTCAGATATGCAGATGGAGAAGGCTATGGCACCCCATTCCAGTACTCTTGCCTGGAAAATCCCATGGACAGAGGAGCCTGGTAGGCTGCAGTCCATGGGGTTGCTAAGAGTTGGACACGACTAAGCGACTTCACTTTCACTTTTCACTTTCATGCATTGGAGAAGGAAATGGCAACACACTCCAGTGTTCTTGCATGGAGAATCCCAGGGATGGGGGAGCCTGGTGGGCTGCTGTCTATGGGGTCGTACAGAGTCGGACACAACTGAAGCGACCTAGCAGCAGCAGCAGTAGATATGCAGATGACACCACCCTTATGGCAGAAAGCGAAGAACTAAAGAGCCTCTTGATGAAAGTGAAAGAGGTGAGTGAAAAAGTTGGCTTAAAACATAACATTCAGAAAGCTAAGATCATGGCATATGGTCCCATCACGTCAAGGCAAATAGATAGGGAAACAATGGAAACAGTGACAGACTTTATTTTTTGGGGCTCCAAAATCACTGCAGATAGTAACTGCAGTCATGAAATTAAAAAAATGCTTGCTCCTTGGAAGAAAAGCTATGACCAAACTAGACAGCATATTAAAAAGCAGACGTTATTTTGCTGAGAAAGGTCTGTCTAGTCAAAGCTATGGCTTTTCCAGTAGTCATGCATGCATGTGAGAGTTGGACTATAAAGAAAGCTGAGTGCTGAAGAATTGATGCTTTTGAACTGTGGTGTTGGAGAAGACTCTTGAGAGTCACTTGGACTGCAAAGAGATCCAACCAGTCCATCCTAAAGGAAATCAGTCCTGAATATTCATTGGAAGGACTGATGCTGAAGCTGAAACTCTAGTACTTTGGTCACCTGATGTGAAGAACTGACTTCTTAGAAAAGACCCTCATGCTGGGAAAGATTGAAGTCAGGAGGAGAAGAGGACGACAGAGGATGAGATGGTTGGATGGCATCTCCGACTTGATGGACATGAGTCTGAGAAAGCTCTGGGAGTTGGTGAAGGACAGGGAAGCCTGGCATGCTTCAGTCAACAGGGGTTGCAAAGAGTTAGACACAACTGAGTGACTGAACTGAACTGGCTCAATGATGATGTATCACCTCTAGAGGGCAGCTCAAAGCAGGGCTTTAACTGAGTTCTGGAATGATGGCACTGCAGATTTTAAAGAAACTGTTCAAATGTCCTGGAGTACATTAATGAAACAAGCCTATGCTCTTTCATGGAATGTCACAATTTTCACTGCCTTCTCAAGTCATTTACAGAACTCTTGGACTCCTGTGTACAGACCAAAAATATATACAAGTATTGAAACTAAACGGAACTATTTGATAAGAGTTGCTAGTCTTACAAAGAAAGAACTGAGAGGTTTCAAAGGGAAGGTTTTTATCAGCTGAGATAGTGAACAAGGCATTCATCCAGGAGATGGCCTTTGAGCTAGGCCTTACAGATGGACCTAAATAAGGAAAGATATAGCAGAACAGGAATACCTAGACAGTGAGAAATGTTTGAACAACATTTTGGAGCTATGAAAGAGTCATAGCACAGCAAAACAAGAAGTTGTTTTTTATAAGATATAAGTGTCCTATATCCAAGCCATGAACTGAGAAGAGAACAATATTTTATCAAATCTAAGATGGCACAAGTGTATCAATTGCAAGATGCACTCTGATTTCAGAGATGTTTTCATCGTTTAAAAGATGTATTTTACATTTCTCCAAAGAAGAAATACAGATGGCCAACCAAAACATGAAAAGATGTTCAGCATCAATAATTATTAGAGAAATGCAAATCAAAACTACAATGAGGTATCATTTCACACCAGTCAGAAGGGCAGAAATCAAAAAGTCTACTAACAATAAATGCTGGAGAGGGTGTACAGAAAAGAGAACCCCTGCAATGTGGGGAAGAATGTAAATTGGTACAACCACAATGGAGAACAGTGTGGAAGCTCTTTAAAAAACTAAAAACAGAACTATCATATAACCCAGCAATTCCACTCCTAGGCATACATACAGAGAAAACCAGAATTTGAAAGGACACATGCACCCCAATGTTCACTTCAGCTCTATTTACAATAGCCAGGACATGGAGGCAACGTAAATGCCCATCAACAGAAGAATGGATAAGGAAAGGTGGTAGATATATACAATGGAATATTGCTCAGCCATAAAAAGGAATGAAACTGCATCATTTGCAGAGACATGGATGTGCCTAAAGATTGTCATACAGAGTGAAGTAAGCCAGAAAGAGAACAACAAATATTGTATATTAACACATATATGTGGAATCTGGAAAAATGCTAAGATTATCTTATTTGGAAAGCAGAAATAGACACATGAACATAGAGAACAAACATGGGTACCAAGGGGGGATGAGGGGGTGGGATGAATTGGGAGATGGATTGATATACACCATTATTATGTATAAAATAGGTAACTAATGAGAAACCACTGTATAGCACAGAGAACTCTATTCCTTGCTCTGTGGTGATGGAAGGGAAGGAAATCCAAAAAGAGGTGATATATGTGTATATATGGCTGATTTACTTTCCTACACAGCAGAAATTGACACAGCAGTGTAAAGCAACTATATTCCAATAAAATAAATAGATGGACAAACTGTGGTATATTCATGGGGTCACATATTATTCATCAGTAAAAGAAATGCATGTTCAAGAGCACAGGATATGGCAGAACTTTAAAGCATACTGCTAAGTGAAAGAAGCCAGTCTGAGAAACTATAAGTTTATGATTCCAACTCTTTGACATTCTAGAAAAGGCAAGACTTTGGAGACAGGAAAAAGATTAGTAGTTGCTAGGAAGTTCAGGTGGCTAGGGTGAGGGGGAAACGGATGACTAGGTGGAACACATGGGATTTTTTAAGGCAGTGAAATGATTCTGTATGATACTGTAATTATGGATTCATGTAATTATCCAGATGCAACCTATGGACCTCTGTTACAATTAATGTATCAATATTGGTTAATCAATTGAAGTAAATATAGTATATTATAACATAATGTTTATAAGAGGAGAAACAGTGGGGAAGGCAATGAAAGGTTGTAAAGGAACTCTTTGTACTTTCTACTCAATCATTCTATAAACCTAAAACTGCTTAAAAATATAGACAAATTTAAAAAAAATCATATCACTAACAAAAAAAAGATGTCTTAGAATAGATGAAACACAGTAAGGGTCATATTATCAGTTCAGTTTAGTTCAGTCGCTCAGTCATGTCCGACTCTTTGTGATCCCATGAATTGCAGCACACCAGGCCTCCCTGTCCATCACCAACTCCCGGAGTTCACCCAGACTCATGTCCATCGAGTCAGTGATGCCATCCAGCCATCTCATCCTCTGTTGTCCCCTTCTCCTCTTGCCCCCAATCCCTCCCAGCATCAGAGTCTTTTCCAATGAGTCAACTCTTCACATGAGGTGGCCAAAGTACTGGAGTTTCAGCTTTAGCATCATTCCTTCCAAAGAACACC
>NW_011495048.1:9447879-9448076 GCF_000754665.1 Bison bison bison
TTCAGAATGGACTGGTTGGATCTCCTTGTAGTCCAAGGGACTCTCAAGAGTCTTCTCCAACACCACAGTTCAAAAGCATCAATTCTTCGGCACTCAGCTTTCTTCACAGTCCAACTCTCACATCCATGCATGACCACTGGAAAAACCAAAGCCTTGACTAGACGGACCTTTGTTGGCAAAGTAATGTCTCTGCTTTT